>NW_025804454.1:0-45000 GCF_021901495.1 Neodiprion virginianus
GGACCGAAATTTTTACAAGTCCCGTCGGCCCGGATCGACTCCGGAACCCGCCGCGCATCGCCTTTCGGTCGACTCGGACCGAAATTTTTACAAGTCCCGTCGGCCCGGATCGCTCCGGGACGCCGCGCATCGCCTTTCGGTCGACTCGGACCGAAATTTTTACAAGTCCCGTCGGCCCGGATCGACTCCGGGACGCCGCGCATCGCCTTTCGGTCGACTCGGACCGAAATTTTTACAAGTCCCGTCGGCCCGGATCGACTCCGGGACGCCGCGCATCGCCTTTCGGTCGACTCGGACCGAAATTTTTACAAGTCCCGTCGGCCCGGATCGACTCCGGAACGCCGCGCATCGCCTTTCGGTCGACTCGGACCGAAATTTTTACAAGTCCCGTCGGCCCGGATCGACTCCGGGACGCCGCGCATCGCCTTTCGGTCGACTCGGACCGTAATTTTTACAAGTCCCCGTCGGCCCGGATCGACTCCGGGACGCCGCGCATCGCCTTTCGGTCGACTCGGACCGAAATTTTTACAAGTCCCGTCGGCCCGGATCGACTCCGGGACGCCGCGCATCGCCTTTCGGTCGACTCGGACCGAAATTTTTACAAGTCCCGTCGGCCCGGATCGACTCCGGAACGTCGCGCATCGCCTTTCGGTCGACTCGGACCGAAATTTTTACAAGTCCCGTCGGCCCGGATCGACTCCGGGACGCCGCGCATCGCCTTTCGGTCGACTCGGACCGTAATTTTTTACAAGTCCCGTCGGCCCGGATCGACTCCGGGACGCCGCGCATCGCCTTTCGGTCGACTCGGAACGAAACTTCATCGAGTCCCGTCGGCCCGTATAGTCTCCAAGACGCCCGCGCATCGCCTTTCGGTCGACTCGGACCGAAATTTTTACAAGTCCCGTCGGCCCGGATCGACTCCGGGACGCCGCGCATCGCCTTTCGGTCGACTCGGACCGAAATTTTTACAAGTCCCGTCGGCCCGGATCGACTCCGGAACGCCGCGCATCGCCTTTCGGTCGACTCGGACCGAAATTTTTACAAGTCCCGTCGGCCCGGATCGACTCCGGGACGCCGCGCATCGCCTTTCGGTCGACTCGGACCGAAATTTTTACAAGTCCCGTCGGCCCGGATCGACTCCGGGGACGCCGCGCATCGCCTTTCGGTCGACTCGGACCGAAATTTTTACAAGTCCCGTCGGCCCGGATCGACTCCGGAACGCCGCGCATCGCCTTTCGGTCGACTCGGACCGAAATTTTTACAAGTCCCGTCGGCCCGGATCGACTCCGGGACGCCCGCGCATCGCCTTTCGTCGACTCGACCGAAATTTTTACAAGTCCCCGTCGGCCCGGATCGACTCCGGGACGCCGCGCATCGCCTTTCTGTTCGACTCGGACCGAAATTTTTACAAGTCCCGTCGGCCCGGATCGACTCCGGGACGCCGCGCATCGCCTTTCGGTCGCTCGGACCGAATTTTTACAAGTCCCGTCGGCCCGGATCGACTCCGGGACGCCGCGCATCGCCTTTCGGTCGACTCGGACCGAAATTTTTTACAAGTCCCGTCGGCCCGGATCGACTCCGGGACGCCGCGCATCGCCTTTCGGTCGACTCGGACCGAAATTTTTACAAGTCCCGTCGGCCCGGATCGACTCCGGAACGCCGCGCATCGCCTTTCGGTCGACTCGGACCGAAATTTTTACAAGTCCCGCTCGGCCCGGATCGACCTCCGGGACGCCGCGCATCGCCTTTCGGTCGAGCATCGCCTTTCGGTCGACTCGGACCGAAATTTTTACAAGTCCCGTCGGCCCGGATCGACTCCGGGACGCCGCGCATCGCCTTTCGGTCGACTCGGACCGAAATTTTTACAAGTCCCGTCGGCCCGGATCGACTCCGGAACGCCGCGCATCGCCTTTCGGTCGACTCGGACCGAAATTTTTACAAGTCCCGTCGGCCCGGATCGACTCCGGGACGCCGCGCATCGCCTTTCGGTCGACTCGGAACGAAACTTCATCGAGTCCCGTCGGCCCGTATAGTCTCCAAGACGCCGCGCATCGCCTTTCGGTCGACTCGGACCGAAATTTTTACAAGTCCCGTCGGCCCGGATCGACTCCGGGACGCCGCGCATCGCCTTTCGGTCGACTCGGACCGAAATTTTTACAAGTCCCGTCGGCCCGGATCGACTCCGGAACGCCGCGCATCGCCTTTCGGTCGACTCGGACCGAAATTTTTACAAGTCCCGTCGGCCCGGATCGACTCCGGGACGCCGCGCATCGCCTTTCGGTCGACTCGGACCGAAATTTTTACAAGTCCCGTCGGCCCGGATCGACTCCGGGACGCCGCGCATCGCCTTTCGGTCGACTCGGACCGAAATTTTTACAAGTCCCGTCGGCCCGGATCGACTCCGGGACGCCGCGCATCGCCTTTCGGTCGACTCGGACCGAAATTTTTACAAGTCCCGTCGGCCCGGATCGACTCCGGAACGCCGCGCATCGCCTTTCGGTCGACTCGGACCGAAATTTTTACAAGTCCCGTCGGCCCGGATCGACTCCGGGACGCCGCGCATCGCCTTTCGGTCGACTCGGACCGTAATTTTTACAAGTCCCGTCGGCCCGGATCGACTCCGGGACGCCGCGCATCGCCTTTCGGTCGACTCGGACCGAAATTTTTACAAGTCCCGTCGGCCCGGATCGACTCCGGGACGCCGCGCATCGCCTTTCGGTCGACTCGGACCGAAATTTTTACAAGTCCCGTCGGCCCGGATCGACTCCGGAACGTCGCGCATCGCCTTTCGGTCGACTCGGACCGAAATTTTTACAAGTCCCGTCGGCCCGGATCGACTCCGGGACGCCGCGCATCGCCTTTCGGTCGACTCGGACCGTAATTTTTACAAGTCCCGTCGGCCCGGATCGACTCCGGGACGCCGCGCATCGCCTTTCGGTCGACTCGGAACGAAACTTCATCGAGTCCCGTCGGCCCGTATAGTCTCCAAGACGCCGCGCATCGCCTTTCGGTCGACTCGGACCGAAATTTTTACAAGTCCCGTCGGCCCGGATCGACTCCGGGACGCCGCGCATCGCCTTTCGGTCGACTCGGACCGAAATTTTTACAAGTCCCGTCGGCCCGGATCGACTCCGGAACGCCGCGCATCGCCTTTCGGTCGACTCGGACCGAAATTTTTACAAGTCCCGTCGGCCCGGATCGACTCCGGGACGCCGCGCATCGCCTTTCGGTCGACTCGGACCGAAATTTTTACAAGTCCCGTCGGCCCGGATCGACTCCGGGACGCCGCGCATCGCCTTTCGGTCGACTCGGACCGAAATTTTTACAAGTTCCGTCGGCCCGGATCGACTCCGGGACGCCGCGCATCGCCTTTCGGTCGACTCGGAACGAAACTTCATCGAGTCCCGTCGGCCCGTATAGTCTCCAAGACGCCGCGCATCGCCTTTCGGTCGACTCGGACCGAAATTTTTACAAGTCCCGTCGGCCCGGATCGACTCCGGGACGCCGCGCATCGCCTTTCGGTCGACTCGGACCGTAATTTTTACAAGTCCCGTCGGCCCGGATCGACTCCGGGACGCCGCGCATCGCCTTTCGGTCGACTCGGACCGAAATTTTTACAAGTCCCGTCGGCCCGGATCGACTCCGGGACGCCGCGCATCGCCTTTCGGTCGACTCGGACCGAAATTTTTACAAGTTCCGTCGGCCCGGATCGACTCCGGGACGCCGCGCATCGCCTTTCGGTCGACTCGGAACGAAACTTCATCGAGTCCCGTCGGCCCGTATAGTCTCCAAGACGCCGCGCATCGCCTTTCGGTCGACTCGGACCGAAATTTTTACAAGTCCCGTCGGCCCGGATCGACTCCGGAACGCCGCGCATCGCCTTTCGGTCGACTCGGACCGAAATTTTTACAAGTCCCGTCGGCCCGGATCGACTCCGGGACGCCGCGCATCGCCTTTCGGTCGACTCGGACCGTAATTTTTACAAGTCCCGTCGGCCCGGATCGACTCCGGGACGCCGCGCATCGCCTTTCGGTCGACTCGGACCGAAATTTTTACAAGTCCCGTCGGCCCGGATCGACTCCGGGACGCCGCGCATCGCCTTTCGGTCGACTCGGACCGAAATTTTTACAAGTTCCGTCGGCCCGGATCGACTCCGGGACGCCGCGCATCGCCTTTCGGTCGACTCGGAACGAAACTTCATCGAGTCCCGTCGGCCCGTATAGTCTCCAAGACGCCGCGCATCGCCTTTCGGTCGACTCGGACCGAAATTTTTACAAGTCCCGTCGGCCCGGATCGACTCCGGGACGCCGCGCATCGCCTTTCGGTCGGCTCGGACCGAAATTTTTACAAGTCCCGTCGGCCCGGATCGACTCCGGGACGCCGCGCATCGCCTTTCGGTCGACTCGGACCGAAATTTTTACAAGTCCCGTCGGCCCGGATCGACTCCGGGACGCCGCGCATCGCCTTTCGGTCGACTCGGACCGAAATTTTTACAAGTCCCGTCGGCCCGGATCGACTCCGGAACGCCGCGCATCGCCTTTCGGTCGACTCGGACCGAAATTTTTACAAGTCCCGTCGGCCCGGATCGACTCCGGGACGCCGCGCATCGCCTTTCGGTCGACTCGGACCGTAATTTTTACAAGTCCCGTCGGCCCGGATCGACTCCGGGACGCCGCGCATCGCCTTTCGGTCGACTCGGACCGAAATTTTTACAAGTTCCGTCGGCCCGGATCGACTCGGGGAGGCCGCGCGTCGCCGCGCGTCGCCTCTCGGTCGACTCGGACCGAAATTTTCACAAGTGTCCCGTCGCGCCGCACCGGGGGTCGGTCCGTCCGCCGTCGACCCATCGGCCCCGGGACGCGGCGCATTGCCTTTCGGTCGACTCGGAACGAAACTTCATCGAGTCCCGTCGGCCCGTATAGTCTCCAAGACGCCGCGCATCGCCTTTCGGTCGACTCGGACCGAAATTTTTACAAGTCCCGTCGGCCCGGATCGACTCCGGGACGCCGCGCATCGCCTTTCGGTCGACTCGGAACGAAACTTCATCGAGTCCCGTCGGCCCGTATAGTCTCCAAGACGCCGCGCATCGCCTTTCGGTCGACTCGGACCGAAATTTTTACAAGTCCCGTCGGCCCGGATCGACTCCGGGACGCCGCGCATCGCCTTTCGGTCGACTCGGACCGAAATTTTTACAAGTCCCGTCGGCCCGGATCGACTCCGGAACGCCGCGCATCGCCTTTCGGTCGACTCGGACCGAAATTTTTACAAGTCCCGTCGGCCCGGATCGACTCCGGGACGCCGCGCATCGCCTTTCGGTCGACTCGGACCGAAATTTTTACAAGTCCCGTCGGCCCGGATCGACTCCGGGACGCCGCGCATCGCCTTTCGGTCGACTCGGACCGAAATTTTTACAAGTCCCGTCGGCCCGGATCGACTCCGGGACGCCGCGCATCGCCTTTCGGTCGGCTCGGACCGAAATTTTTACAAGTCCCGTCGGCCCGGATCGACTCCGGGACGCCGCGCATCGCCTTTCGGTCGACTCGGACCGAAATTTTTACAAGTCCCGTCGGCCCGGATCGACTCCGGGACGCCGCGCATCGCCTTTCGGTCGACTCGGACCGAAATTTTTACAAGTCCCGTCGGCCCGGATCGACTCCGGAACGCCGCGCATCGCCTTTCGGTCGACTCGGACCGAAATTTTTACAAGTCCCGTCGGCCCGGATCGACTCCGGGACGCCGCGCATCGCCTTTCGGTCGACTCGGACCGTAATTTTTACAAGTCCCGTCGGCCCGGATCGACTCCGGGACGCCGCGCATCGCCTTTCGGTCGACTCGGACCGAAATTTTTACAAGTTCCGTCGGCCCGGATCGACTCGGGGAGGCCGCGCGTCGCCGCGCGTCGCCTCTCGGTCGACTCGGACCGAAATTTTCACAAGTGTCCCGTCGCGCCGCACCGGGGGTCGGTCCGTCCGCCGTCGACCCATCGGCCCCGGGACGCGGCGCATTGCCTTTCGGTCGACTCGGAACGAAACTTCATCGAGTCCCGTCGGCCCGTATAGTCTCCAAGACGCCGCGCATCGCCTTTCGGTCGACTCGGACCGAA
The DNA here is from genome assembly GCF_021901495.1 of Neodiprion virginianus. Classification (NCBI taxonomy): domain Eukaryota; kingdom Metazoa; phylum Arthropoda; class Insecta; order Hymenoptera; family Diprionidae; genus Neodiprion; species Neodiprion virginianus. The sequence continues at coordinate 6,104 of NW_025804454.1, forward strand.
ATTTTTACAAGTCCCGTCGGCCCGGATCGACTCCGGGACGCCGCGCATCGCCTTTCGGTCGACTCGGAACGAAACTTCATCGAGTCCCGTCGGCCCGTATAGTCTCCAAGACGCCGCGCATCGCCTTTCGGTCGACTCGGACCGAAATTTTTACAAGTCCCGTCGGCCCGGATCGACTCCGGGACGCCGCGCATCGCCTTTCGGTCGACTCGGACCGAAATTTTTACAAGTCCCGTCGGCCCGGATCGACTCCGGAACGCCGCGCATCGCCTTTCGGTCGACTCGGACCGAAATTTTTACAAGTCCCGTCGGCCCGGATCGACTCCGGGACGCCGCGCATCGCCTTTCGGTCGACTCGGACCGAAATTTTTACAAGTCCCGTCGGCCCGGATCGACTCCGGGACGCCGCGCATCGCCTTTCGGTCGACTCGGACCGAAATTTTTACAAGTCCCGTCGGCCCGGATCGACTCCGGGACGCCGCGCATCGCCTTTCGGTCGACTCGGACCGAAATTTTTACAAGTCCCGTCGGCCCGGATCGACTCCGGAACGCCGCGCATCGCCTTTCGGTCGACTCGGACCGAAATTTTTACAAGTCCCGTCGGCCCGGATCGACTCCGGGACGCCGCGCATCGCCTTTCGGTCGACTCGGACCGTAATTTTTACAAGTCCCGTCGGCCCGGATCGACTCCGGGACGCCGCGCATCGCCTTTCGGTCGACTCGGACCGAAATTTTTACAAGTCCCGTCGGCCCGGATCGACTCCGGGACGCCGCGCATCGCCTTTCGGTCGACTCGGACCGAAATTTTTACAAGTCCCGTCGGCCCGGATCGACTCCGGAACGTCGCGCATCGCCTTTCGGTCGACTCGGACCGAAATTTTTACAAGTCCCGTCGGCCCGGATCGACTCCGGGACGCCGCGCATCGCCTTTCGGTCGACTCGGACCGTAATTTTTACAAGTCCCGTCGGCCCGGATCGACTCCGGGACGCCGCGCATCGCCTTTCGGTCGACTCGGAACGAAACTTCATCGAGTCCCGTCGGCCCGTATAGTCTCCAAGACGCCGCGCATCGCCTTTCGGTCGACTCGGACCGAAATTTTTACAAGTCCCGTCGGCCCGGATCGACTCCGGGACGCCGCGCATCGCCTTTCGGTCGACTCGGACCGAAATTTTTACAAGTCCCGTCGGCCCGGATCGACTCCGGAACGCCGCGCATCGCCTTTCGGTCGACTCGGACCGAAATTTTTACAAGTCCCGTCGGCCCGGATCGACTCCGGGACGCCGCGCATCGCCTTTCGGTCGACTCGGACCGAAATTTTTACAAGTCCCGTCGGCCCGGATCGACTCCGGGACGCCGCGCATCGCCTTTCGGTCGACTCGGACCGAAATTTTTACAAGTTCCGTCGGCCCGGATCGACTCCGGGACGCCGCGCATCGCCTTTCGGTCGACTCGGAACGAAACTTCATCGAGTCCCGTCGGCCCGTATAGTCTCCAAGACGCCGCGCATCGCCTTTCGGTCGACTCGGACCGAAATTTTTACAAGTCCCGTCGGCCCGGATCGACTCCGGGACGCCGCGCATCGCCTTTCGGTCGACTCGGACCGAAATTTTTACAAGTCCCGTCGGCCCGGATCGACTCCGGAACGCCGCGCATCGCCTTTCGGTCGACTCGGACCGAAATTTTTACAAGTCCCGTCGGCCCGGATCGACTCCGGGACGCCGCGCATCGCCTTTCGGTCGACTCGGACCGAAATTTTTACAAGTCCCGTCGGCCCGGATCGACTCCGGGACGCCGCGCATCGCCTTTCGGTCGACTCGGACCGAAATTTTTACAAGTCCCGTCGGCCCGGATCGACTCCGGGACGCCGCGCATCGCCTTTCGGTCGGCTCGGACCGAAATTTTTACAAGTCCCGTCGGCCCGGATCGACTCCGGGACGCCGCGCATCGCCTTTCGGTCGACTCGGACCGAAATTTTTACAAGTCCCGTCGGCCCGGATCGACTCCGGGACGCCGCGCATCGCCTTTCGGTCGACTCGGACCGAAATTTTTACAAGTCCCGTCGGCCCGGATCGACTCCGGAACGCCGCGCATCGCCTTTCGGTCGACTCGGACCGAAATTTTTACAAGTCCCGTCGGCCCGGATCGACTCCGGGACGCCGCGCATCGCCTTTCGGTCGACTCGGAACGAAACTTCATCGAGTCCCGTCGGCCCGTATAGTCTCCAAGACGCCGCGCATCGCCTTTCGGTCGACTCGGACCGAAATTTTTACAAGTCCCGTCGGCCCGGATCGACTCCGGGACGCCGCGCATCGCCTTTCGGTCGACTCGGACCGAAATTTTTACAAGTCCCGTCGGCCCGGATCGACTCCGGAACGCCGCGCATCGCCTTTCGGTCGACTCGGACCGAAATTTTTACAAGTCCCGTCGGCCCGGATCGACTCCGGGACGCCGCGCATCGCCTTTCGGTCGACTCGGACCGAAATTTTTACAAGTCCCGTCGGCCCGGATCGACTCCGGGACGCCGCGCATCGCCTTTCGGTCGACTCGGACCGAAATTTTTACAAGTCCCGTCGGCCCGGATCGACTCCGGGACGCCGCGCATCGCCTTTCGGTCGGCTCGGACCGAAATTTTTACAAGTCCCGTCGGCCCGGATCGACTCCGGGACGCCGCGCATCGCCTTTCGGTCGACTCGGACCGAAATTTTTACAAGTCCCGTCGGCCCGGATCGACTCCGGGACGCCGCGCATCGCCTTTCGGTCGACTCGGACCGAAATTTTTACAAGTCCCGTCGGCCCGGATCGACTCCGGAACGCCGCGCATCGCCTTTCGGTCGACTCGGACCGAAATTTTTACAAGTCCCGTCGGCCCGGATCGACTCCGGGACGCCGCGCATCGCCTTTCGGTCGACTCGGACCGTAATTTTTACAAGTCCCGTCGGCCCGGATCGACTCCGGGACGCCGCGCATCGCCTTTCGGTCGACTCGGACCGAAATTTTTACAAGTTCCGTCGGCCCGGATCGACTCGGGGAGGCCGCGCGTCGCCGCGCGTCGCCTCTCGGTCGACTCGGACCGAAATTTTCACAAGTGTCCCGTCGCGCCGCACCGGGGGTCGGTCCGTCCGCCGTCGACCCATCGGCCCCGGGACGCGGCGCATTGCCTTTCGGTCGACTCGGAACGAAACTTCATCGAGTCCCGTCGGCCCGTATAGTCTCCAAGACGCCGCGCATCGCCTTTCGGTCGACTCGGACCGAAATTTTTACAAGTCCCGTCGGCCCGGATCGACTCCGGGACGCCGCGCATCGCCTTTCGGTCGACTCGGAACGAAACTTCATCGAGTCCCGTCGGCCCGTATAGTCTCCAAGACGCCGCGCATCGCCTTTCGGTCGACTCGGACCGAAATTTTTACAAGTCCCGTCGGCCCGGATCGACTCCGGGACGCCGCGCATCGCCTTTCGGTCGACTCGGACCGAAATTTTTACAAGTCCCGTCGGCCCGGATCGACTCCGGAACGCCGCGCATCGCCTTTCGGTCGACTCGGACCGAAATTTTTACAAGTCCCGTCGGCCCGGATCGACTCCGGGACGCCGCGCATCGCCTTTCGGTCGACTCGGACCGAAATTTTTACAAGTCCCGTCGGCCCGGATCGACTCCGGGACGCCGCGCATCGCCTTTCGGTCGACTCGGACCGAAATTTTTACAAGTCCCGTCGGCCCGGATCGACTCCGGGACGCCGCGCATCGCCTTTCGGTCGACTCGGACCGAAATTTTTACAAGTCCCGTCGGCCCGGATCGACTCCGGAACGCCGCGCATCGCCTTTCGGTCGACTCGGACCGAAATTTTTACAAGTCCCGTCGGCCCGGATCGACTCCGGGACGCCGCGCATCGCCTTTCGGTCGACTCGGACCGTAATTTTTACAAGTCCCGTCGGCCCGGATCGACTCCGGGACGCCGCGCATCGCCTTTCGGTCGACTCGGACCGAAATTTTTACAAGTCCCGTCGGCCCGGATCGACTCCGGGACGCCGCGCATCGCCTTTCGGTCGACTCGGACCGAAATTTTTACAAGTCCCGTCGGCCCGGATCGACTCCGGAACGTCGCGCATCGCCTTTCGGTCGACTCGGACCGAAATTTTTACAAGTCCCGTCGGCCCGGATCGACTCCGGGACGCCGCGCATCGCCTTTCGGTCGACTCGGACCGTAATTTTTACAAGTCCCGTCGGCCCGGATCGACTCCGGGACGCCGCGCATCGCCTTTCGGTCGACTCGGAACGAAACTTCATCGAGTCCCGTCGGCCCGTATAGTCTCCAAGACGCCGCGCATCGCCTTTCGGTCGACTCGGACCGAAATTTTTACAAGTCCCGTCGGCCCGGATCGACTCCGGGACGCCGCGCATCGCCTTTCGGTCGACTCGGACCGAAATTTTTACAAGTCCCGTCGGCCCGGATCGACTCCGGAACGCCGCGCATCGCCTTTCGGTCGACTCGGACCGAAATTTTTACAAGTCCCGTCGGCCCGGATCGACTCCGGGACGCCGCGCATCGCCTTTCGGTCGACTCGGACCGAAATTTTTACAAGTCCCGTCGGCCCGGATCGACTCCGGGACGCCGCGCATCGCCTTTCGGTCGACTCGGACCGAAATTTTTACAAGTTCCGTCGGCCCGGATCGACTCCGGGACGCCGCGCATCGCCTTTCGGTCGACTCGGAACGAAACTTCATCGAGTCCCGTCGGCCCGTATAGTCTCCAAGACGCCGCGCATCGCCTTTCGGTCGACTCGGACCGAAATTTTTACAAGTCCCGTCGGCCCGGATCGACTCCGGGACGCCGCGCATCGCCTTTCGGTCGACTCGGACCGTAATTTTTACAAGTCCCGTCGGCCCGGATCGACTCCGGGACGCCGCGCATCGCCTTTCGGTCGACTCGGACCGAAATTTTTACAAGTTCCGTCGGCCCGGATCGACTCGGGGAGGCCGCGCGTCGCCGCGCGTCGCCTCTCGGTCGACTCGGACCGAAATTTTCACAAGTGTCCCGTCGCGCCGCACCGGGGGTCGGTCCGTCCGCCGTCGACCCATCGGCCCCGGGACGCGGCGCATTGCCTTTCGGTCGACTCGGAACGAAACTTCATCGAGTCCCGTCGGCCCGTATAGTCTCCAAGACGCCGCGCATCGCCTTTCGGTCGACTCGGACCGAAATTTTTACAAGTCCCGTCGGCCCGGATCGACTCCGGGACGCCGCGCATCGCCTTTCGGTCGACTCGGAACGAAACTTCATCGAGTCCCGTCGGCCCGTATAGTCTCCAAGACGCCGCGCATCGCCTTTCGGTCGACTCGGACCGAAATTTTTACAAGTCCCGTCGGCCCGGATCGACTCCGGGACGCCGCGCATCGCCTTTCGGTCGACTCGGACCGAAATTTTTACAAGTCCCGTCGGCCCGGATCGACTCCGGAACGCCGCGCATCGCCTTTCGGTCGACTCGGACCGAAATTTTTACAAGTCCCGTCGGCCCGGATCGACTCCGGGACGCCGCGCATCGCCTTTCGGTCGACTCGGACCGAAATTTTTACAAGTCCCGTCGGCCCGGATCGACTCCGGGACGCCGCGCATCGCCTTTCGGTCGACTCGGACCGAAATTTTTACAAGTCCCGTCGGCCCGGATCGACTCCGGGACGCCGCGCATCGCCTTTCGGTCGACTCGGACCGAAATTTTTACAAGTCCCGTCGGCCCGGATCGACTCCGGAACGCCGCGCATCGCCTTTCGGTCGACTCGGACCGAAATTTTTACAAGTCCCGTCGGCCCGGATCGACTCCGGGACGCCGCGCATCGCCTTTCGGTCGACTCGGACCGTAATTTTTACAAGTCCCGTCGGCCCGGATCGACTCCGGGACGCCGCGCATCGCCTTTCGGTCGACTCGGACCGAAATTTTTACAAGTCCCGTCGGCCCGGATCGACTCCGGGACGCCGCGCATCGCCTTTCGGTCGACTCGGACCGAAATTTTTACAAGTCCCGTCGGCCCGGATCGACTCCGGAACGTCGCGCATCGCCTTTCGGTCGACTCGGACCGAAATTTTTACAAGTCCCGTCGGCCCGGATCGACTCCGGGACGCCGCGCATCGCCTTTCGGTCGACTCGGACCGTAATTTTTACAAGTCCCGTCGGCCCGGATCGACTCCGGGACGCCGCGCATCGCCTTTCGGTCGACTCGGAACGAAACTTCATCGAGTCCCGTCGGCCCGTATAGTCTCCAAGACGCCGCGCATCGCCTTTCGGTCGACTCGGACCGAAATTTTTACAAGTCCCGTCGGCCCGGATCGACTCCGGGACGCCGCGCATCGCCTTTCGGTCGACTCGGACCGAAATTTTTACAAGTCCCGTCGGCCCGGATCGACTCCGGAACGCCGCGCATCGCCTTTCGGTCGACTCGGACCGAAATTTTTACAAGTCCCGTCGGCCCGGATCGACTCCGGGACGCCGCGCATCGCCTTTCGGTCGACTCGGACCGAAATTTTTACAAGTCCCGTCGGCCCGGATCGACTCCGGGACGCCGCGCATCGCCTTTCGGTCGACTCGGACCGAAATTTTTACAAGTTCCGTCGGCCCGGATCGACTCCGGGACGCCGCGCATCGCCTTTCGGTCGACTCGGAACGAAACTTCATCGAGTCCCGTCGGCCCGTATAGTCTCCAAGACGCCGCGCATCGCCTTTCGGTCGACTCGGACCGAAATTTTTACAAGTCCCGTCGGCCCGGATCGACTCCGGGACGCCGCGCATCGCCTTTCGGTCGACTCGGACCGTAATTTTTACAAGTCCCGTCGGCCCGGATCGACTCCGGGACGCCGCGCATCGCCTTTCGGTCGACTCGGACCGAAATTTTTACAAGTTCCGTCGGCCCGGATCGACTCGGGGAGGCCGCGCGTCGCCGCGCGTCGCCTCTCGGTCGACTCGGACCGAAATTTTCACAAGTGTCCCGTCGCGCCGCACCGGGGGTCGGTCCGTCCGCCGTCGACCCATCGGCCCCGGGACGCGGCGCATTGCCTTTCGGTCGACTCGGAACGAAACTTCATCGAGTCCCGTCGGCCCGTATAGTCTCCAAGACGCCGCGCATCGCCTTTCGGTCGACTCGGACCGAAATTTTTACAAGTCCCGTCGGCCCGGATCGACTCCGGGACGCCGCGCATCGCCTTTCGGTCGACTCGGAACGAAACTTCATCGAGTCCCGTCGGCCCGTATAGTCTCCAAGACGCCGCGCATCGCCTTTCGGTCGACTCGGACCGAAATTTTTACAAGTCCCGTCGGCCCGGATCGACTCCGGGACGCCGCGCATCGCCTTTCGGTCGACTCGGACCGAAATTTTTACAAGTCCCGTCGGCCCGGATCGACTCCGGAACGCCGCGCATCGCCTTTCGGTCGACTCGGACCGAAATTTTTACAAGTCCCGTCGGCCCGGATCGACTCCGGGACGCCGCGCATCGCCTTTCGGTCGACTCGGACCGAAATTTTTACAAGTCCCGTCGGCCCGGATCGACTCCGGGACGCCGCGCATCGCCTTTCGGTCGACTCGGACCGAAATTTTTACAAGTCCCGTCGGCCCGGATCGACTCCGGGACGCCGCGCATCGCCTTTCGGTCGACTCGGACCGAAATTTTTACAAGTCCCGTCGGCCCGGATCGACTCCGGAACGCCGCGCATCGCCTTTCGGTCGACTCGGACCGAAATTTTTACAAGTCCCGTCGGCCCGGATCGACTCCGGGACGCCGCGCATCGCCTTTCGGTCGACTCGGACCGTAATTTTTACAAGTCCCGTCGGCCCGGATCGACTCCGGGACGCCGCGCATCGCCTTTCGGTCGACTCGGACCGAAATTTTTACAAGTCCCGTCGGCCCGGATCGACTCCGGGACGCCGCGCATCGCCTTTCGGTCGACTCGGACCGAAATTTTTACAAGTCCCGTCGGCCCGGATCGACTCCGGAACGTCGCGCATCGCCTTTCGGTCGACTCGGACCGAAATTTTTACAAGTCCCGTCGGCCCGGATCGACTCCGGGACGCCGCGCATCGCCTTTCGGTCGACTCGGACCGTAATTTTTACAAGTCCCGTCGGCCCGGATCGACTCCGGGACGCCGCGCATCGCCTTTCGGTCGACTCGGAACGAAACTTCATCGAGTCCCGTCGGCCCGTATAGTCTCCAAGACGCCGCGCATCGCCTTTCGGTCGACTCGGACCGAAATTTTTACAAGTCCCGTCGGCCCGGATCGACTCCGGGACGCCGCGCATCGCCTTTCGGTCGACTCGGACCGAAATTTTTACAAGTCCCGTCGGCCCGGATCGACTCCGGAACGCCGCGCATCGCCTTTCGGTCGACTCGGACCGAAATTTTTACAAGTCCCGTCGGCCCGGATCGACTCCGGGACGCCGCGCATCGCCTTTCGGTCGACTCGGACCGAAATTTTTACAAGTCCCGTCGGCCCGGATCGACTCCGGGACGCCGCGCATCGCCTTTCGGTCGACTCGGACCGAAATTTTTACAAGTTCCGTCGGCCCGGATCGACTCCGGGACGCCGCGCATCGCCTTTCGGTCGACTCGGAACGAAACTTCATCGAGTCCCGTCGGCCCGTATAGTCTCCAAGACGCCGCGCATCGCCTTTCGGTCGACTCGGACCGAAATTTTTACAAGTCCCGTCGGCCCGGATCGACTCCGGGACGCCGCGCATCGCCTTTCGGTCGACTCGGACCGTAATTTTTACAAGTCCCGTCGGCCCGGATCGACTCCGGGACGCCGCGCATCGCCTTTCGGTCGACTCGGACCGAAATTTTTACAAGTTCCGTCGGCCCGGATCGACTCGGGGAGGCCGCGCGTCGCCGCGCGTCGCCTCTCGGTCGACTCGGACCGAAATTTTCACAAGTGTCCCGTCGCGCCGCACCGGGGGTCGGTCCGTCCGCCGTCGACCCATCGGCCCCGGGACGCGGCGCATTGCCTTTCGGTCGACTCGGAACGAAACTTCATCGAGTCCCGTCGGCCCGTATAGTCTCCAAGACGCCGCGCATCGCCTTTCGGTCGACTCGGACCGAAATTTTTACAAGTCCCGTCGGCCCGGATCGACTCCGGGACGCCGCGCATCGCCTTTCGGTCGACTCGGAACGAAACTTCATCGAGTCCCGTCGGCCCGTATAGTCTCCAAGACGCCGCGCATCGCCTTTCGGTCGACTCGGACCGAAATTTTTACAAGTCCCGTCGGCCCGGATCGACTCCGGGACGCCGCGCATCGCCTTTCGGTCGACTCGGACCGAAATTTTTACAAGTCCCGTCGGCCCGGATCGACTCCGGAACGCCGCGCATCGCCTTTCGGTCGACTCGGACCGAAATTTTTACAAGTCCCGTCGGCCCGGATCGACTCCGGGACGCCGCGCATCGCCTTTCGGTCGACTCGGACCGAAATTTTTACAAGTCCCGTCGGCCCGGATCGACTCCGGGACGCCGCGCATCGCCTTTCGGTCGACTCGGACCGAAATTTTTACAAGTCCCGTCGGCCCGGATCGACTCCGGGACGCCGCGCATCGCCTTTCGGTCGACTCGGACCGAAATTTTTACAAGTCCCGTCGGCCCGGATCGACTCCGGAACGCCGCGCATCGCCTTTCGGTCGACTCGGACCGAAATTTTTACAAGTCCCGTCGGCCCGGATCGACTCCGGGACGCCGCGCATCGCCTTTCGGTCGACTCGGACCGTAATTTTTACAAGTCCCGTCGGCCCGGATCGACTCCGGGACGCCGCGCATCGCCTTTCGGTCGACTCGGACCGAAATTTTTACAAGTCCCGTCGGCCCGGATCGACTCCGGGACGCCGCGCATCGCCTTTCGGTCGACTCGGACCGAAATTTTTACAAGTCCCGTCGGCCCGGATCGACTCCGGAACGTCGCGCATCGCCTTTCGGTCGACTCGGACCGAAATTTTTACAAGTCCCGTCGGCCCGGATCGACTCCGGGACGCCGCGCATCGCCTTTCGGTCGACTCGGACCGTAATTTTTACAAGTCCCGTCGGCCCGGATCGACTCCGGGACGCCGCGCATCGCCTTTCGGTCGACTCGGAACGAAACTTCATCGAGTCCCGTCGGCCCGTATAGTCTCCAAGACGCCGCGCATCGCCTTTCGGTCGACTCGGACCGAAATTTTTACAAGTCCCGTCGGCCCGGATCGACTCCGGGACGCCGCGCATCGCCTTTCGGTCGACTCGGACCGAAATTTTTACAAGTCCCGTCGGCCCGGATCGACTCCGGAACGCCGCGCATCGCCTTTCGGTCGACTCGGACCGAAATTTTTACAAGTCCCGTCGGCCCGGATCGACTCCGGGACGCCGCGCATCGCCTTTCGGTCGACTCGGACCGAAATTTTTACAAGTCCCGTCGGCCCGGATCGACTCCGGGACGCCGCGCATCGCCTTTCGGTCGACTCGGACCGAAATTTTTACAAGTTCCGTCGGCCCGGATCGACTCCGGGACGCCGCGCATCGCCTTTCGGTCGACTCGGAACGAAACTTCATCGAGTCCCGTCGGCCCGTATAGTCTCCAAGACGCCGCGCATCGCCTTTCGGTCGACTCGGACCGAAATTTTTACAAGTCCCGTCGGCCCGGATCGACTCCGGGACGCCGCGCATCGCCTTTCGGTCGACTCGGACCGTAATTTTTACAAGTCCCGTCGGCCCGGATCGACTCCGGGACGCCGCGCATCGCCTTTCGGTCGACTCGGACCGAAATTTTTACAAGTCCCGTCGGCCCGGATCGACTCCGGGACGCCGCGCATCGCCTTTCGGTCGACTCGGACCGAAATTTTTACAAGTCCCGTCGGCCCGGATCGACTCCGGAACGCCGCGCATCGCCTTTCGGTCGACTCGGACCGAAATTTTTACAAGTCCCGTCGGCCCGGATCGACTCCGGGACGCCGCGCATCGCCTTTCGGTCGACTCGGACCGTAATTTTTACAAGTCCCGTCGGCCCGGATCGACTCCGGGACGCCGCGCATCGCCTTTCGGTCGACTCGGACCGAAATTTTTACAAGTTCCGTCGGCCCGGATCGACTCGGGGAGGCCGCGCGTCGCCGCGCGTCGCCTCTCGGTCGACTCGGACCGAAATTTTCACAAGTGTCCCGTCGCGCCGCACCGGGGGTCGGTCCGTCCGCCGTCGACCCATCGGCCCCGGGACGCGGCGCATTGCCTTTCGGTCGACTCGGAACGAAACTTCATCGAGTCCCGTCGGCCCGTATAGTCTCCAAGACGCCGCGCATCGCCTTTCGGTCGACTCGGACCGAAATTTTTACAAGTCCCGTCGGCCCGGATCGACTCCGGGACGCCGCGCATCGCCTTTCGGTCGACTCGGAACGAAACTTCATCGAGTCCCGTCGGCCCGTATAGTCTCCAAGACGCCGCGCATCGCCTTTCGGTCGACTCGGACCGAAATTTTTACAAGTCCCGTCGGCCCGGATCGACTCCGGGACGCCGCGCATCGCCTTTCGGTCGACTCGGACCGAAATTTTTACAAGTCCCGTCGGCCCGGATCGACTCCGGAACGCCGCGCATCGCCTTTCGGTCGACTCGGACCGAAATTTTTACAAGTCCCGTCGGCCCGGATCGACTCCGGGACGCCGCGCATCGCCTTTCGGTCGACTCGGACCGAAATTTTTACAAGTCCCGTCGGCCCGGATCGACTCCGGGACGCCGCGCATCGCCTTTCGGTCGACTCGGACCGAAATTTTTACAAGTCCCGTCGGCCCGGATCGACTCCGGGACGCCGCGCATCGCCTTTCGGTCGGCTCGGACCGAAATTTTTACAAGTCCCGTCGGCCCGGATCGACTCCGGGACGCCGCGCATCGCCTTTCGGTCGACTCGGACCGAAATTTTTACAAGTCCCGTCGGCCCGGATCGACTCCGGGACGCCGCGCATCGCCTTTCGGTCGACTCGGACCGAAATTTTTACAAGTCCCGTCGGCCCGGATCGACTCCGGAACGCCGCGCATCGCCTTTCGGTCGACTCGGACCGAAATTTTTACAAGTCCCGTCGGCCCGGATCGACTCCGGGACGCCGCGCATCGCCTTTCGGTCGACTCGGACCGTAATTTTTACAAGTCCCGTCGGCCCGGATCGACTCCGGGACGCCGCGCATCGCCTTTCGGTCGACTCGGACCGAAATTTTTACAAGTTCCGTCGGCCCGGATCGACTCGGGGAGGCCGCGCGTCGCCGCGCGTCGCCTCTCGGTCGACTCGGACCGAAATTTTCACAAGTGTCCCGTCGCGCCGCACCGGGGGTCGGTCCGTCCGCCGTCGACCCATCGGCCCCGGGACGCGGCGCATTGCCTTTCGGTCGACTCGGAACGAAACTTCATCGAGTCCCGTCGGCCCGTATAGTCTCCAAGACGCCGCGCATCGCCTTTCGGTCGACTCGGACCGAAATTTTTACAAGTCCCGTCGGCCCGGATCGACTCCGGGACGCCGCGCATCGCCTTTCGGTCGACTCGGAACGAAACTTCATCGAGTCCCGTCGGCCCGTATAGTCTCCAAGACGCCGCGCATCGCCTTTCGGTCGACTCGGACCGAAATTTTTACAAGTCCCGTCGGCCCGGATCGACTCCGGGACGCCGCGCATCGCCTTTCGGTCGACTCGGACCGAAATTTTTACAAGTCCCGTCGGCCCGGATCGACTCCGGAACGCCGCGCATCGCCTTTCGGTCGACTCGGACCGAAATTTTTACAAGTCCCGTCGGCCCGGATCGACTCCGGGACGCCGCGCATCGCCTTTCGGTCGACTCGGACCGAAATTTTTACAAGTCCCGTCGGCCCGGATCGACTCCGGGACGCCGCGCATCGCCTTTCGGTCGACTCGGACCGAAATTTTTACAAGTCCCGTCGGCCCGGATCGACTCCGGGACGCCGCGCATCGCCTTTCGGTCGACTCGGACCGAAATTTTTACAAGTCCCGTCGGCCCGGATCGACTCCGGAACGCCGCGCATCGCCTTTCGGTCGACTCGGACCGAAATTTTTACAAGTCCCGTCGGCCCGGATCGACTCCGGGACGCCGCGCATCGCCTTTCGGTCGACTCGGACCGTAATTTTTACAAGTCCCGTCGGCCCGGATCGACTCCGGGACGCCGCGCATCGCCTTTCGGTCGACTCGGACCGAAATTTTTACAAGTCCCGTCGGCCCGGATCGACTCCGGGACGCCGCGCATCGCCTTTCGGTCGACTCGGACCGAAATTTTTACAAGTCCCGTCGGCCCGGATCGACTCCGGAACGTCGCGCATCGCCTTTCGGTCGACTCGGACCGAAATTTTTACAAGTCCCGTCGGCCCGGATCGACTCCGGGACGCCGCGCATCGCCTTTCGGTCGACTCGGACCGTAATTTTTACAAGTCCCGTCGGCCCGGATCGACTCCGGGACGCCGCGCATCGCCTTTCGGTCGACTCGGAACGAAACTTCATCGAGTCCCGTCGGCCCGTATAGTCTCCAAGACGCCGCGCATCGCCTTTCGGTCGACTCGGACCGAAATTTTTACAAGTCCCGTCGGCCCGGATCGACTCCGGGACGCCGCGCATCGCCTTTCGGTCGACTCGGACCGAAATTTTTACAAGTCCCGTCGGCCCGGATCGACTCCGGGACGCCGCGCATCGCCTTTCGGTCGACTCGGACCGAAATTTTTACAAGTCCCGTCGGCCCGGATCGACTCCGGGACGCCGCGCATCGCCTTTCGGTCGACTCGGACCGAAATTTTTACAAGTTCCGTCGGCCCGGATCGACTCCGGGACGCCGCGCATCGCCTTTCGGTCGACTCGGAACGAAACTTCATCGAGTCCCGTCGGCCCGTATAGTCTCCAAGACGCCGCGCATCGCCTTTCGGTCGACTCGGACCGAAATTTTTACAAGTCCCGTCGGCCCGGATCGACTCCGGGACGCCGCGCATCGCCTTTCGGTCGACTCGGACCGAAATTTTTACAAGTCCCGTCGGCCCGGATCGACTCCGGAACGCCGCGCATCGCCTTTCGGTCGACTCGGACCGAAATTTTTACAAGTCCCGTCGGCCCGGATCGACTCCGGGACGCCGCGCATCGCCTTTCGGTCGACTCGGACCGAAATTTTTACAAGTCCCGTCGGCCCGGATCGACTCCGGGACGCCGCGCATCGCCTTTCGGTCGACTCGGACCGAAATTTTTACAAGTCCCGTCGGCCCGGATCGACTCCGGGACGCCGCGCATCGCCTTTCGGTCGGCTCGGACCGAAATTTTTACAAGTCCCGTCGGCCCGGATCGACTCCGGGACGCCGCGCATCGCCTTTCGGTCGACTCGGACCGAAATTTTTACAAGTCCCGTCGGCCCGGATCGACTCCGGGACGCCGCGCATCGCCTTTCGGTCGACTCGGACCGAAATTTTTACAAGTCGCGTCGGCCCGGATCGACTCCGGAACGCCGCGCATCGCCTTTCGGTCGACTCGGACCGAAATTTTTACAAGTCCCGTCGGCCCGGATCGACTCCGGGACGCCGCGCATCGCCTTTCGGTCGACTCGGACCGTAATTTTTACAAGTCCCGTCGGCCCGGATCGACTCCGGGACGCCGCGCATCGCCTTTCGGTCGACTCGGACCGAAATTTTTACAAGTTCCGTCGGCCCGGATCGACTCGGGGAGGCCGCGCGTCGCCGCGCGTCGCCTCTCGGTCGACTCGGACCGAAATTTTCACAAGTGTCCCGTCGCGCCGCACCGGGGGTCGGTCCGTCCGCCGTCGACCCATCGGCCCCGGGACGCGGCGCATTGCCTTTCGGTCGACTCGGAACGAAACTTCATCGAGTCCCGTCGGCCCGTATAGTCTCCAAGACGCCGCGCATCGCCTTTCGGTCGACTCGGACCGAAATTTTTACAAGTCCCGTCGGCCCGGATCGACTCCGGGACGCCGCGCATCGCCTTTCGGTCGACTCGGAACGAAACTTCATCGAGTCCCGTCGGCCCGTATAGTCTCCAAGACGCCGCGCATCGCCTTTCGGTCGACTCGGACCGAAATTTTTACAAGTCCCGTCGGCCCGGATCGACTCCGGGACGCCGCGCATCGCCTTTCGGTCGACTCGGACCGAAATTTTTACAAGTCCCGTCGGCCCGGATCGACTCCGGAACGCCGCGCATCGCCTTTCGGTCGACTCGGACCGAAATTTTTACAAGTCCCGTCGGCCCGGATCGACTCCGGGACGCCGCGCATCGCCTTTCGGTCGACTCGGACCGAAATTTTTACAAGTCCCGTCGGCCCGGATCGACTCCGGGACGCCGCGCATCGCCTTTCGGTCGACTCGGACCGAAATTTTTACAAGTCCCGTCGGCCCGGATCGACTCCGGGACGCCGCGCATCGCCTTTCGGTCGACTCGGACCGAAATTTTTACAAGTCCCGTCGGCCCGGATCGACTCCGGAACGCCGCGCATCGCCTTTCGGTCGACTCGGACCGAAATTTTTACAAGTCCCGTCGGCCCGGATCGACTCCGGGACGCCGCGCATCGCCTTTCGGTCGACTCGGACCGAAATTTTTACAAGTCCCGTCGGCCCGGATCGACTCCGGAACGTCGCGCATCGCCTTTCGGTCGACTCGGACCGAAATTTTTACAAGTCCCGTCGGCCCGGATCGACTCCGGGACGCCGCGCATCGCCTTTCGGTCGACTCGGACCGTAATTTTTACAAGTCCCGTCGGCCCGGATCGACTCCGGGACGCCGCGCATCGCCTTTCGGTCGACTCGGAACGAAACTTCATCGAGTCCCGTCGGCCCGTATAGTCTCCAAGACGCCGCGCATCGCCTTTCGGTCGACTCGGACCGAAATTTTTACAAGTCCCGTCGGCCCGGATCGACTCCGGGACGCCGCGCATCGCCTTTCGGTCGACTCGGACCGAAATTTTTACAAGTCCCGTCGGCCCGGATCGACTCCGGAACGCCGCGCATCGCCTTTCGGTCGACTCGGACCGAAATTTTTACAAGTCCCGTCGGCCCGGATCGACTCCGGGACGCCGCGCATCGCCTTTCGGTCGACTCGGACCGAAATTTTTACAAGTCCCGTCGGCCCGGATCGACTCCGGGACGCCGCGCATCGCCTTTCGGTCGACTCGGACCGAAATTTTTACAAGTTCCGTCGGCCCGGATCGACTCCGGGACGCCGCGCATCGCCTTTCGGTCGACTCGGAACGAAACTTCATCGAGTCCCGTCGGCCCGTATAGTCTCCAAGACGCCGCGCATCGCCTTTCGGTCGACTCGGACCGAAATTTTTACAAGTCCCGTCGGCCCGGATCGACTCCGGGACGCCGCGCATCGCCTTTCGGTCGACTCGGACCGTAATTTTTACAAGTCCCGTCGGCCCGGATCGACTCCGGGACGCCGCGCATCGCCTTTCGGTCGACTCGGACCGAAATTTTTACAAGTTCCGTCGGCCCGGATCGACTCGGGGAGGCCGCGCGTCGCCGCGCGTCGCCTCTCGGTCGACTCGGACCGAAATTTTCACAAGTGTCCCGTCGCGCCGCACCGGGGGTCGGTCCGTCCGCCGTCGACCCATCGGCCCCGGGACGCGGCGCATTGCCTTTCGGTCGACTCGGAACGAAACTTCATCGAGTCCCGTCGGCCCGTATAGTCTCCAAGACGCCGCGCATCGCCTTTCGGTCGACTCGGACCGAAATTTTTACAAGTCCCGTCGGCCCGGATCGACTCCGGGACGCCGCGCATCGCCTTTCGGTCGACTCGGAACGAAACTTCATCGAGTCCCGTCGGCCCGTATAGTCTCCAAGACGCCGCGCATCGCCTTTCGGTCGACTCGGACCGAAATTTTTACAAGTCCCGTCGGCCCGGATCGACTCCGGGACGCCGCGCATCGCCTTTCGGTCGACTCGGACCGAAATTTTTACAAGTCCCGTCGGCCCGGATCGACTCCGGAACGCCGCGCATCGCCTTTCGGTCGACTCGGACCGAAATTTTTACAAGTCCCGTCGGCCCGGATCGACTCCGGGACGCCGCGCATCGCCTTTCGGTCGACTCGGACCGAAATTTTTACAAGTCCCGTCGGCCCGGATCGACTCCGGGACGCCGCGCATCGCCTTTCGGTCGACTCGGACCGAAATTTTTACAAGTCCCGTCGGCCCGGATCGACTCCGGGACGCCGCGCATCGCCTTTCGGTCGACTCGGACCGAAATTTTTACAAGTCCCGTCGGCCCGGATCGACTCCGGAACGCCGCGCATCGCCTTTCGGTCGACTCGGACCGAAATTTTTACAAGTCCCGTCGGCCCGGATCGACTCCGGGACGCCGCGCATCGCCTTTCGGTCGACTCGGACCGTAATTTTTACAAGTCCCGTCGGCCCGGATCGACTCCGGGACGCCGCGCATCGCCTTTCGGTCGACTCGGACCGAAATTTTGACAAGTCCCGTCGGCCCGGATCGACTCCGGGACGCCGCGCATCGCCTTTCGGTCGACTCGGACCGAAATTTTTACAAGTCCCGTCGGCCCGGATCGACTCCGGAACGTCGCGCATCGCCTTTCGGTCGACTCGGACCGAAATTTTTACAAGTCCCGTCGGCCCGGATCGACTCCGGGACGCCGCGCATCGCCTTTCGGTCGACTCGGACCGTAATTTTTACAAGTCCCGTCGGCCCGGATCGACTCCGGGACGCCGCGCATCGCCTTTCGGTCGACTCGGAACGAAACTTCATCGAGTCCCGTCGGCCCGTATAGTCTCCAAGACGCCGCGCATCGCCTTTCGGTCGACTCGGACCGAAATTTTTACAAGTCCCGTCGGCCCGGATCGACTCCGGGACGCCGCGCATCGCCTTTCGGTCGACTCGGACCGAAATTTTTACAAGTCCCGTCGGCCCGGATCGACTCCGGAACGCCGCGCATCGCCTTTCGGTCGACTCGGACCGAAATTTTTACAAGTCCCGTCGGCCCGGATCGACTCCGGGACGCCGCGCATCGCCTTTCGGTCGACTCGGACCGAAATTTTTACAAGTCCCGTCGGCCCGGATCGACTCCGGGACGCCGCGCATCGCCTTTCGGTCGACTCGGACCGAAATTTTTACAAGTTCCGTCGGCCCGGATCGACTCCGGGACGCCGCGCATCGCCTTTCGGTCGACTCGGAACGAAACTTCATCGAGTCCCGTCGGCCCGTATAGTCTCCAAGACGCCGCGCATCGCCTTTCGGTCGACTCGGACCGAAATTTTTACAAGTCCCGTCGGCCCGGATCGACTCCGGGACGCCGCGCATCGCCTTTCGGTCGACTCGGACCGTAATTTTTACAAGTCCCGTCGGCCCGGATCGACTCCGGGACGCCGCGCATCGCCTTTCGGTCGACTCGGACCGAAATTTTTACAAGTCCCGTCGGCCCGGATCGACTCCGGGACGCCGCGCATCGCCTTTCGGTCGACTCGGACCGAAATTTTTACAAGTTCCGTCGGCCCGGATCGACTCCGGGACGCCGCGCATCGCCTTTCGGTCGACTCGGAACGAAACTTCATCGAGTCCCGTCGGCCCGTATAGTCTCCAAGACGCCGCGCATCGCCTTTCGGTCGACTCGGACCGAAATTTTTACAAGTCCCGTCGGCCCGGATCGACTCCGGAACGCCGCGCATCGCCTTTCGGTCGACTCGGACCGAAATTTTTACAAGTCCCGTCGGCCCGGATCGACTCCGGGACGCCGCGCATCGCCTTTCGGTCGACTCGGACCGAAATTTTTACAAGTCCCGTCGGCCCGGATCGACTCCGGGACGCCGCGCATCGCCTTTCGGTCGACTCGGACCGAAATTTTTACAAGTCCCGTCGGCCCGGATCGACTCCGGGACGCCGCGCATCGCCTTTCGGTCGACTCGGACCGAAATTTTTACAAGTCCCGTCGGCCCGGATCGACTCCGGGACGCCGCGCATCGCCTTTCGGTCGACTCGGACCGAAATTTTTACAAGTCCCGTCGGCCCGGATCGACTCCGGAACGCCGCGCATCGCCTTTCGGTCGACTCGGACCGAAATTTTTACAAGTCCCGTCGGCCCGGATCGACTCCGGGACGCCGCGCATCGCCTTTCGGTCGACTCGGACCGTAATTTTTACAAGTCCCGTCGGCCCGGATCGACTCCGGGACGCCGCGCATCGCCTTTCGGTCGACTCGGACCGAAATTTTTACAAGTCCCGTCGGCCCGGATCGACTCCGGGACGCCGCGCATCGCCTTTCGGTCGACTCGGACCGAAATTTTTACAAGTCCCGTCGGCCCGGATCGACTCCGGGACGCCGCGCATCGCCTTTCGGTCGGCTCGGACCGAAATTTTTACAAGTCCCGTCGGCCCGGATCGACTCCGGGACGCCGCGCATCGCCTTTCGGTCGACTCGGACCGAAATTTTTACAAGTCCCGTCGGCCCGGATCGACTCCGGGACGCCGCGCATCGCCTTTCGGTCGACTCGGACCGAAATTTTTACAAGTCGCGTCGGCCCGGATCGACTCCGGAACGCCGCGCATCGCCTTTCGGTCGACTCGGACCGAAATTTTTACAAGTCCCGTCGGCCCGGATCGACTCCGGGACGCCGCGCATCGCCTTTCGGTCGACTCGGACCGTAATTTTTACAAGTCCCGTCGGCCCGGATCGACTCCGGGACGCCGCGCATCGCCTTTCGGTCGACTCGGACCGAAATTTTTACAAGTTCCGTCGGCCCGGATCGACTCGGGGAGGCCGCGCGTCGCCGCGCGTCGCCTCTCGGTCGACTCGGACCGAAATTTTCACAAGTGTCCCGTCGCGCCGCACCGGGGGTCGGTCCGTCCGCCGTCGACCCATCGGCCCCGGGACGCGGCGCATTGCCTTTCGGTCGACTCGGAACGAAACTTCATCGAGTCCCGTCGGCCCGTATAGTCTCCAAGACGCCGCGCATCGCCTTTCGGTCGACTCGGACCGAAATTTTTACAAGTCCCGTCGGCCCGGATCGACTCCGGGACGCCGCGCATCGCCTTTCGGTCGACTCGGAACGAAACTTCATCGAGTCCCGTCGGCCCGTATAGTCTCCAAGACGCCGCGCATCGCCTTTCGGTCGACTCGGACCGAAATTTTTACAAGTCCCGTCGGCCCGGATCGACTCCGGGACGCCGCGCATCGCCTTTCGGTCGACTCGGACCGAAATTTTTACAAGTCCCGTCGGCCCGGATCGACTCCGGAACGCCGCGCATCGCCTTTCGGTCGACTCGGACCGAAATTTTTACAAGTCCCGTCGGCCCGGATCGACTCCGGGACGCCGCGCATCGCCTTTCGGTCGACTCGGACCGAAATTTTTACAAGTCCCGTCGGCCCGGATCGACTCCGGGACGCCGCGCATCGCCTTTCGGTCGACTCGGACCGAAATTTTTACAAGTCCCGTCGGCCCGGATCGACTCCGGGACGCCGCGCATCGCCTTTCGGTCGACTCGGACCGAAATTTTTACAAGTCCCGTCGGCCCGGATCGACTCCGGAACGCCGCGCATCGCCTTTCGGTCGACTCGGACCGAAATTTTTACAAGTCCCGTCGGCCCGGATCGACTCCGGGACGCCGCGCATCGCCTTTCGGTCGACTCGGACCGTAATTTTTACAAGTCCCGTCGGCCCGGATCGACTCCGGGACGCCGCGCATCGCCTTTCGGTCGACTCGGACCGAAATTTTTACAAGTCCCGTCGGCCCGGATCGACTCCGGGACGCCGCGCATCGCCTTTCGGTCGACTCGGACCGAAATTTTTACAAGTCCCGTCGGCCCGGATCGACTCCGGAACGTCGCGCATCGCCTTTCGGTCGACTCGGACCGAAATTTTTACAAGTCCCGTCGGCCCGGATCGACTCCGGGACGCCGCGCATCGCCTTTCGGTCGACTCGGACCGTAATTTTTACAAGTCCCGTCGGCCCGGATCGACTCCGGGACGCCGCGCATCGCCTTTCGGTCGACTCGGAACGAAACTTCATCGAGTCCCGTCGGCCCGTATAGTCTCCAAGACGCCGCGCATCGCCTTTCGGTCGACTCGGACCGAAATTTTTACAAGTCCCGTCGGCCCGGATCGACTCCGGGACGCCGCGCATCGCCTTTCGGTCGACTCGGACCGAAATTTTTACAAGTCCCGTCGGCCCGGATCGACTCCGGAACGCCGCGCATCGCCTTTCGGTCGACTCGGACCGAAATTTTTACAAGTCCCGTCGGCCCGGATCGACTCCGGGACGCCGCGCATCGCCTTTCGGTCGACTCGGACCGAAATTTTTACAAGTCCCGTCGGCCCGGATCGACTCCGGGACGCCGCGCATCGCCTTTCGGTCGACTCGGACCGAAATTTTTACAAGTTCCGTCGGCCCGGATCGACTCCGGGACGCCGCGCATCGCCTTTCGGTCGACTCGGAACGAAACTTCATCGAGTCCCGTCGGCCCGTATAGTCTCCAAGACGCCGCGCATCGCCTTTCGGTCGACTCGGACCGAAATTTTTACAAGTCCCGTCGGCCCGGATCGACTCCGGGACGCCGCGCATCGCCTTTCGGTCGACTCGGACCGTAATTTTTACAAGTCCCGTCGGCCCGGATCGACTCCGGGACGCCGCGCATCGCCTTTCGGTCGACTCGGACCGAAATTTTTACAAGTTCCGTCGGCCCGGATCGACTCGGGGAGGCCGCGCGTCGCCGCGCGTCGCCTCTCGGTCGACTCGGACCGAAATTTTCACAAGTGTCCCGTCGCGCCGCACCGGGGGTCGGTCCGTCCGCCGTCGACCCATCGGCCCCGGGACGCGGCGCATTGCCTTTCGGTCGACTCGGAACGAAACTTCATCGAGTCCCGTCGGCCCGTATAGTCTCCAAGACGCCGCGCATCGCCTTTCGGTCGACTCGGACCGAAATTTTTACAAGTCCCGTCGGCCCGGATCGACTCCGGGACGCCGCGCATCGCCTTTCGGTCGACTCGGAACGAAACTTCATCGAGTCCCGTCGGCCCGTATAGTCTCCAAGACGCCGCGCATCGCCTTTCGGTCGACTCGGACCGAAATTTTTACAAGTCCCGTCGGCCCGGATCGACTCCGGGACGCCGCGCATCGCCTTTCGGTCGACTCGGACCGAAATTTTTACAAGTCCCGTCGGCCCGGATCGACTCCGGAACGCCGCGCATCGCCTTTCGGTCGACTCGGACCGAAATTTTTACAAGTCCCGTCGGCCCGGATCGACTCCGGGACGCCGCGCATCGCCTTTCGGTCGACTCGGACCGAAATTTTTACAAGTCCCGTCGGCCCGGATCGACTCCGGGACGCCGCGCATCGCCTTTCGGTCGACTCGGACCGAAATTTTTACAAGTCCCGTCGGCCCGGATCGACTCCGGGACGCCGCGCATCGCCTTTCGGTCGACTCGGACCGAAATTTTTACAAGTCCCGTCGGCCCGGATCGACTCCGGAACGCCGCGCATCGCCTTTCGGTCGACTCGGACCGAAATTTTTACAAGTCCCGTCGGCCCGGATCGACTCCGGGACGCCGCGCATCGCCTTTCGGTCGACTCGGACCGTAATTTTTACAAGTCCCGTCGGCCCGGATCGACTCCGGGACGCCGCGCATCGCCTTTCGGTCGACTCGGACCGAAATTTTTACAAGTCCCGTCGGCCCGGATCGACTCCGGGACGCCGCGCATCGCCTTTCGGTCGACTCGGACCGAAATTTTTACAAGTCCCGTCGGCCCGGATCGACTCCGGAACGTCGCGCATCGCCTTTCGGTCGACTCGGACCGAAATTTTTACAAGTCCCGTCGGCCCGGATCGACTCCGGGACGCCGCGCATCGCCTTTCGGTCGACTCGGACCGTAATTTTTACAAGTCCCGTCGGCCCGGATCGACTCCGGGACGCCGCGCATCGCCTTTCGGTCGACTCGGAACGAAACTTCATCGAGTCCCGTCGGCCCGTATAGTCTCCAAGACGCCGCGCATCGCCTTTCGGTCGACTCGGACCGAAATTTTTACAAGTCCCGTCGGCCCGGATCGACTCCGGGACGCCGCGCATCGCCTTTCGGTCGACTCGGACCGAAATTTTTACAAGTCCCGTCGGCCCGGATCGACTCCGGAACGCCGCGCATCGCCTTTCGGTCGACTCGGACCGAAATTTTTACAAGTCCCGTCGGCCCGGATCGACTCCGGGACGCCGCGCATCGCCTTTCGGTCGACTCGGACCGAAATTTTTACAAGTCCCGTCGGCCCGGATCGACTCCGGGACGCCGCGCATCGCCTTTCGGTCGACTCGGACCGAAATTTTTACAAGTTCCGTCGGCCCGGATCGACTCCGGGACGCCGCGCATCGCCTTTCGGTCGACTCGGAACGAAACTTCATCGAGTCCCGTCGGCCCGTATAGTCTCCAAGACGCCGCGCATCGCCTTTCGGTCGACTCGGACCGAAATTTTTACAAGTCCCGTCGGCCCGGATCGACTCCGGGACGCCGCGCATCGCCTTTCGGTCGACTCGGACCGTAATTTTTACAAGTCCCGTCGGCCCGGATCGACTCCGGGACGCCGCGCATCGCCTTTCGGTCGACTCGGACCGAAATTTTTACAAGTCCCGTCGGCCCGGATCGACTCCGGGACGCCGCGCATCGCCTTTCGGTCGACTCGGACCGAAATTTTTACAAGTTCCGTCGGCCCGGATCGACTCCGGGACGCCGCGCATCGCCTTTCGGTCGACTCGGAACGAAACTTCATCGAGTCCCGTCGGCCCGTATAGTCTCCAAGACGCCGCGCATCGCCTTTCGGTCGACTCGGACCGAAATTTTTACAAGTCCCGTCGGCCCGGATCGACTCCGGAACGCCGCGCATCGCCTTTCGGTCGACTCGGACCGAAATTTTTACAAGTCCCGTCGGCCCGGATCGACTCCGGGACGCCGCGCATCGCCTTTCGGTCGACTCGGACCGAAATTTTTACAAGTCCCGTCGGCCCGGATCGACTCCGGGACGCCGCGCATCGCCTTTCGGTCGACTCGGACCGAAATTTTTACAAGTCCCGTCGGCCCGGATCGACTCCGGGACGCCGCGCATCGCCTTTCGGTCGACTCGGACCGAAATTTTTACAAGTTCCGTCGGCCCGGATCGACTCGGGGAGGCCGCGCGTCGCCGCGCGTCGCCTCTCGGTCGACTCGGACCGAAATTTTCACAAGTGTCCCGTCGCGCCGCACCGGGGGTCGGTCCGTCCGCCGTCGACCCATCGGCCCCGGGACGCGGCGCATTGCCTTTCGGTCGACTCGGAACGAAACTTCATCGAGTCCCGTCGGCCCGTATAGTCTCCAAGACGCCGCGCATCGCCTTTCGGTCGACTCGGACCGAAATTTTTACAAGTTCCGTCGGCCCGGATCGACTCCGGGACGCCGCGCATCGCCTTTCGGTCGACTCGGAACGAAACTTCATCGAGTCCCGTCGGCCCGTATAGTCTCCAAGACGCCGCGCATCGCCTTTCGGTCGACTCGGACCGAAATTTTTACAAGTCCCGTCGGCCCGGATCGACTCCGGGACGCCGCGCATCGCCTTTCGGTCGACTCGGACCGTAATTTTTACAAGTCCCGTCGGCCCGGATCGACTCCGGGACGCCGCGCATCGCCTTTCGGTCGACTCGGACCGAAATTTTTACAAGTCCCGTCGGCCCGGATCGACTCCGGGACGCCGCGCATCGCCTTTCGGTCGACTCGGACCGAAATTTTTACAAGTTCCGTCGGCCCGGATCGACTCCGGGACGCCGCGCATCGCCTTTCGGTCGACTCGGAACGAAACTTCATCGAGTCCCGTCGGCCCGTATAGTCTCCAAGACGCCGCGCATCGCCTTTCGGTCGACTCGGACCGAAATTTTTACAAGTCCCGTCGGCCCGGATCGACTCCGGAACGCCGCGCATCGCCTTTCGGTCGACTCGGACCGAAATTTTTACAAGTCCCGTCGGCCCGGATCGACTCCGGGACGCCGCGCATCGCCTTTCGGTCGACTCGGACCGAAATTTTTACAAGTCCCGTCGGCCCGGATCGACTCCGGGACGCCGCGCATCGCCTTTCGGTCGACTCGGACCGAAATTTTTACAAGTCCCGTCGGCCCGGATCGACTCCGGGACGCCGCGCATCGCCTTTCGGTCGACTCGGACCGAAATTTTTACAAGTTCCGTCGGCCCGGATCGACTCGGGGAGGCCGCGCGTCGCCGCGCGTCGCCTCTCGGTCGACTCGGACCGAAATTTTCACAAGTGTCCCGTCGCGCCGCACCGGGGGTCGGTCCGTCCGCCGTCGACCCATCGGCCCCGGGACGCGGCGCATTGCCTTTCGGTCGACTCGGAACGAAACTTCATCGAGTCCCGTCGGCCCGTATAGTCTCCAAGACGCCGCGCATCGCCTTTCGGTCGACTCGGACCGAAATTTTTACAAGTCCCGTCGGCCCGGATCGACTCCGGGACGCCGCGCATCGCCTTTCGGTCGACTCGGAACGAAACTTCATCGAGTCCCGTCGGCCCGTATAGTCTCCAAGACGCCGCGCATCGCCTTTCGGTCGACTCGGACCGAAATTTTTACAAGTCCCGTCGGCCCGGATCGACTCCGGGACGCCGCGCATCGCCTTTCGGTCGACTCGGACCGAAATTTTTACAAGTCCCGTCGGCCCGGATCGACTCCGGAACGCCGCGCATCGCCTTTCGGTCGACTCGGACCGAAATTTTTACAAGTCCCGTCGGCCCGGATCGACTCCGGGACGCCGCGCATCGCCTTTCGGTCGACTCGGACCGAAATTTTTACAAGTCCCGTCGGCCCGGATCGACTCCGGGACGCCGCGCATCGCCTTTCGGTCGACTCGGACCGAAATTTTTACAAGTCCCGTCGGCCCGGATCGACTCCGGGACGCCGCGCATCGCCTTTCGGTCGACTCGGACCGAAATTTTTACAAGTCCCGTCGGCCCGGATCGACTCCGGAACGCCGCGCATCGCCTTTCGGTCGACTCGGACCGAAATTTTTACAAGTCCCGTCGGCCCGGATCGACTCCGGGACGCCGCGCATCGCCTTTCGGTCGACTCGGACCGAAATTTTTACAAGTCCCGTCGGCCCGGATCGACTCCGGAACGTCGCGCATCGCCTTTCGGTCGACTCGGACCGAAATTTTTACAAGTCCCGTCGGCCCGGATCGACTCCGGGACGCCGCGCATCGCCTTTCGGTCGACTCGGACCGTAATTTTTACAAGTCCCGTCGGCCCGGATCGACTCCGGGACGCCGCGCATCGCCTTTCGGTCGACTCGGAACGAAACTTCATCGAGTCCCGTCGGCCCGTATAGTCTCCAAGACGCCGCGCATCGCCTTTCGGTCGACTCGGACCGAAATTTTTACAAGTCCCGTCGGCCCGGATCGACTCCGGGACGCCGCGCATCGCCTTTCGGTCGACTCGGACCGAAATTTTTACAAGTCCCGTCGGCCCGGATCGACTCCGGAACGCCGCGCATCGCCTTTCGGTCGACTCGGACCGAAATTTTTACAAGTCCCGTCGGCCCGGATCGACTCCGGGACGCCGCGCATCGCCTTTCGGTCGACTCGGACCGAAATTTTTACAAGTCCCGTCGGCCCGGATCGACTCCGGGACGCCGCGCATCGCCTTTCGGTCGACTCGGACCGAAATTTTTACAAGTTCCGTCGGCCCGGATCGACTCCGGGACGCCGCGCATCGCCTTTCGGTCGACTCGGAACGAAACTTCATCGAGTCCCGTCGGCCCGTATAGTCTCCAAGACGCCGCGCATCGCCTTTCGGTCGACTCGGACCGAAATTTTTACAAGTCCCGTCGGCCCGGATCGACTCCGGGACGCCGCGCATCGCCTTTCGGTCGACTCGGACCGTAATTTTTACAAGTCCCGTCGGCCCGGATCGACTCCGGGACGCCGCGCATCGCCTTTCGGTCGACTCGGACCGAAATTTTTACAAGTTCCGTCGGCCCGGATCGACTCGGGGAGGCCGCGCGTCGCCGCGCGTCGCCTCTCGGTCGACTCGGACCGAAATTTTCACAAGTGTCCCGTCGCGCCGCACCGGGGGTCGGTCCGTCCGCCGTCGACCCATCGGCCCCGGGACGCGGCGCATTGCCTTTCGGTCGACTCGGAACGAAACTTCATCGAGTCCCGTCGGCCCGTATAGTCTCCAAGACGCCGCGCATCGCCTTTCGGTCGACTCGGACCGAAATTTTTACAAGTCCCGTCGGCCCGGATCGACTCCGGGACGCCGCGCATCGCCTTTCGGTCGACTCGGAACGAAACTTCATCGAGTCCCGTCGGCCCGTATAGTCTCCAAGACGCCGCGCATCGCCTTTCGGTCGACTCGGACCGAAATTTTTACAAGTCCCGTCGGCCCGGATCGACTCCGGGACGCCGCGCATCGCCTTTCGGTCGACTCGGACCGAAATTTTTACAAGTCCCGTCGGCCCGGATCGACTCCGGAACGCCGCGCATCGCCTTTCGGTCGACTCGGACCGAAATTTTTACAAGTCCCGTCGGCCCGGATCGACTCCGGGACGCCGCGCATCGCCTTTCGGTCGACTCGGACCGAAATTTTTACAAGTCCCGTCGGCCCGGATCGACTCCGGGACGCCGCGCATCGCCTTTCGGTCGACTCGGACCGAAATTTTTACAAGTCCCGTCGGCCCGGATCGACTCCGGGACGCCGCGCATCGCCTTTCGGTCGACTCGGACCGAAATTTTTACAAGTCCCGTCGGCCCGGATCGACTCCGGAACGCCGCGCATCGCCTTTCGGTCGACTCGGACCGAAATTTTTACAAGTCCCGTCGGCCCGGATCGACTCCGGGACGCCGCGCATCGCCTTTCGGTCGACTCGGACCGTAATTTTTACAAGTCCCGTCGGCCCGGATCGACTCCGGGACGCCGCGCATCGCCTTTCGGTCGACTCGGACCGAAATTTTGACAAGTCCCGTCGGCCCGGATCGACTCCGGGACGCCGCGCATCGCCTTTCGGTCGACTCGGACCGAAATTTTTACAAGTCCCGTCGGCCCGGATCGACTCCGGAACGTCGCGCATCGCCTTTCGGTCGACTCGGACCGAAATTTTTACAAGTCCCGTCGGCCCGGATCGACTCCGGGACGCCGCGCATCGCCTTTCGGTCGACTCGGACCGTAATTTTTACAAGTCCCGTCGGCCCGGATCGACTCCGGGACGCCGCGCATCGCCTTTCGGTCGACTCGGAACGAAACTTCATCGAGTCCCGTCGGCCCGTATAGTCTCCAAGACGCCGCGCATCGCCTTTCGGTCGACTCGGACCGAAATTTTTACAAGTCCCGTCGGCCCGGATCGACTCCGGGACGCCGCGCATCGCCTTTCGGTCGACTCGGACCGAAATTTTTACAAGTCCCGTCGGCCCGGATCGACTCCGGAACGCCGCGCATCGCCTTTCGGTCGACTCGGACCGAAATTTTTACAAGTCCCGTCGGCCCGGATCGACTCCGGGACGCCGCGCATCGCCTTTCGGTCGACTCGGACCGAAATTTTTACAAGTCCCGTCGGCCCGGATCGACTCCGGGACGCCGCGCATCGCCTTTCGGTCGACTCGGACCGAAATTTTTACAAGTTCCGTCGGCCCGGATCGACTCCGGGACGCCGCGCATCGCCTTTCGGTCGACTCGGAACGAAACTTCATCGAGTCCCGTCGGCCCGTATAGTCTCCAAGACGCCGCGCATCGCCTTTCGGTCGACTCGGACCGAAATTTTTACAAGTCCCGTCGGCCCGGATCGACTCCGGGACGCCGCGCATCGCCTTTCGGTCGACTCGGACCGTAATTTTTACAAGTCCCGTCGGCCCGGATCGACTCCGGGACGCCGCGCATCGCCTTTCGGTCGACTCGGACCGAAATTTTTACAAGTCCCGTCGGCCCGGATCGACTCCGGGACGCCGCGCATCGCCTTTCGGTCGACTCGGACCGAAATTTTTACAAGTTCCGTCGGCCCGGATCGACTCCGGGACGCCGCGCATCGCCTTTCGGTCGACTCGGAACGAAACTTCATCGAGTCCCGTCGGCCCGTATAGTCTCCAAGACGCCGCGCATCGCCTTTCGGTCGACTCGGACCGAAATTTTTACAAGTCCCGTCGGCCCGGATCGACTCCGGAACGCCGCGCATCGCCTTTCGGTCGACTCGGACCGAAATTTTTACAAGTCCCGTCGGCCCGGATCGACTCCGGGACGCCGCGCATCGCCTTTCGGTCGACTCGGACCGAAATTTTTACAAGTCCCGTCGGCCCGGATCGACTCCGGGACGCCGCGCATCGCCTTTCGGTCGACTCGGACCGAAATTTTTACAAGTCCCGTCGGCCCGGATCGACTCCGGGACGCCGCGCATCGCCTTTCGGTCGACTCGGACCGAAATTTTTACAAGTCCCGTCGGCCCGGATCGACTCCGGGACGCCGCGCATCGCCTTTCGGTCGACTCGGACCGAAATTTTTACAAGTCCCGTCGGCCCGGATCGACTCCGGAACGCCGCGCATCGCCTTTCGGTCGACTCGGACCGAAATTTTTACAAGTCCCGTCGGCCCGGATCGACTCCGGGACGCCGCGCATCGCCTTTCGGTCGACTCGGACCGTAATTTTTACAAGTCCCGTCGGCCCGGATCGACTCCGGGACGCCGCGCATCGCCTTTCGGTCGACTCGGACCGAAATTTTTACAAGTCCCGTCGGCCCGGATCGACTCCGGGACGCCGCGCATCGCCTTTCGGTCGACTCGGACCGAAATTTTTACAAGTCCCGTCGGCCCGGATCGACTCCGGGACGCCGCGCATCGCCTTTCGGTCGGCTCGGACCGAAATTTTTACAAGTCCCGTCGGCCCGGATCGACTCCGGGACGCCGCGCATCGCCTTTCGGTCGACTCGGACCGAAATTTTTACAAGTCCCGTCGGCCCGGATCGACTCCGGGACGCCGCGCATCGCCTTTCGGTCGACTCGGACCGAAATTTTTACAAGTCGCGTCGGCCCGGATCGACTCCGGAACGCCGCGCATCGCCTTTCGGTCGACTCGGACCGAAATTTTTACAAGTCCCGTCGGCCCGGATCGACTCCGGGACGCCGCGCATCGCCTTTCGGTCGACTCGGACCGTAATTTTTACAAGTCCCGTCGGCCCGGATCGACTCCGGGACGCCGCGCATCGCCTTTCGGTCGACTCGGACCGAAATTTTTACAAGTTCCGTCGGCCCGGATCGACTCGGGGAGGCCGCGCGTCGCCGCGCGTCGCCTCTCGGTCGACTCGGACCGAAATTTTCACAAGTGTCCCGTCGCGCCGCACCGGGGGTCGGTCCGTCCGCCGTCGACCCATCGGCCCCGGGACGCGGCGCATTGCCTTTCGGTCGACTCGGAACGAAACTTCATCGAGTCCCGTCGGCCCGTATAGTCTCCAAGACGCCGCGCATCGCCTTTCGGTCGACTCGGACCGAAATTTTTACAAGTCCCGTCGGCCCGGATCGACTCCGGGACGCCGCGCATCGCCTTTCGGTCGACTCGGAACGAAACTTCATCGAGTCCCGTCGGCCCGTATAGTCTCCAAGACGCCGCGCATCGCCTTTCGGTCGACTCGGACCGAAATTTTTACAAGTCCCGTCGGCCCGGATCGACTCCGGGACGCCGCGCATCGCCTTTCGGTCGACTCGGACCGAAATTTTTACAAGTCCCGTCGGCCCGGATCGACTCCGGAACGCCGCGCATCGCCTTTCGGTCGACTCGGACCGAAATTTTTACAAGTCCCGTCGGCCCGGATCGACTCCGGGACGCCGCGCATC
The DNA here is from genome assembly GCF_021901495.1 of Neodiprion virginianus. NCBI lineage: Eukaryota > Metazoa > Arthropoda > Insecta > Hymenoptera > Diprionidae > Neodiprion > Neodiprion virginianus. The sequence continues at coordinate 36,890 of NW_025804454.1, forward strand.
GCCTTTCGGTCGACTCGGACCGAAATTTTTACAAGTCCCGTCGGCCCGGATCGACTCCGGGACGCCGCGCATCGCCTTTCGGTCGACTCGGACCGAAATTTTTACAAGTCCCGTCGGCCCGGATCGACTCCGGGACGCCGCGCATCGCCTTTCGGTCGACTCGGACCGAAATTTTTACAAGTCCCGTCGGCCCGGATCGACTCCGGAACGCCGCGCATCGCCTTTCGGTCGACTCGGACCGAAATTTTTACAAGTCCCGTCGGCCCGGATCGACTCCGGGACGCCGCGCATCGCCTTTCGGTCGACTCGGACCGTAATTTTTACAAGTCCCGTCGGCCCGGATCGACTCCGGGACGCCGCGCATCGCCTTTCGGTCGACTCGGACCGAAATTTTTACAAGTCCCGTCGGCCCGGATCGACTCCGGGACGCCGCGCATCGCCTTTCGGTCGACTCGGACCGAAATTTTTACAAGTCCCGTCGGCCCGGATCGACTCCGGAACGTCGCGCATCGCCTTTCGGTCGACTCGGACCGAAATTTTTACAAGTCCCGTCGGCCCGGATCGACTCCGGGACGCCGCGCATCGCCTTTCGGTCGACTCGGACCGTAATTTTTACAAGTCCCGTCGGCCCGGATCGACTCCGGGACGCCGCGCATCGCCTTTCGGTCGACTCGGAACGAAACTTCATCGAGTCCCGTCGGCCCGTATAGTCTCCAAGACGCCGCGCATCGCCTTTCGGTCGACTCGGACCGAAATTTTTACAAGTCCCGTCGGCCCGGATCGACTCCGGGACGCCGCGCATCGCCTTTCGGTCGACTCGGACCGAAATTTTTACAAGTCCCGTCGGCCCGGATCGACTCCGGAACGCCGCGCATCGCCTTTCGGTCGACTCGGACCGAAATTTTTACAAGTCCCGTCGGCCCGGATCGACTCCGGGACGCCGCGCATCGCCTTTCGGTCGACTCGGACCGAAATTTTTACAAGTCCCGTCGGCCCGGATCGACTCCGGGACGCCGCGCATCGCCTTTCGGTCGACTCGGACCGAAATTTTTACAAGTTCCGTCGGCCCGGATCGACTCCGGGACGCCGCGCATCGCCTTTCGGTCGACTCGGAACGAAACTTCATCGAGTCCCGTCGGCCCGTATAGTCTCCAAGACGCCGCGCATCGCCTTTCGGTCGACTCGGACCGAAATTTTTACAAGTCCCGTCGGCCCGGATCGACTCCGGGACGCCGCGCATCGCCTTTCGGTCGACTCGGACCGTAATTTTTACAAGTCCCGTCGGCCCGGATCGACTCCGGGACGCCGCGCATCGCCTTTCGGTCGACTCGGACCGAAATTTTTACAAGTTCCGTCGGCCCGGATCGACTCGGGGAGGCCGCGCGTCGCCGCGCGTCGCCTCTCGGTCGACTCGGACCGAAATTTTCACAAGTGTCCCGTCGCGCCGCACCGGGGGTCGGTCCGTCCGCCGTCGACCCATCGGCCCCGGGACGCGGCGCATTGCCTTTCGGTCGACTCGGAACGAAACTTCATCGAGTCCCGTCGGCCCGTATAGTCTCCAAGACGCCGCGCATCGCCTTTCGGTCGACTCGGACCGAAATTTTTACAAGTCCCGTCGGCCCGGATCGACTCCGGGACGCCGCGCATCGCCTTTCGGTCGACTCGGAACGAAACTTCATCGAGTCCCGTCGGCCCGTATAGTCTCCAAGACGCCGCGCATCGCCTTTCGGTCGACTCGGACCGAAATTTTTACAAGTCCCGTCGGCCCGGATCGACTCCGGGACGCCGCGCATCGCCTTTCGGTCGACTCGGACCGAAATTTTTACAAGTCCCGTCGGCCCGGATCGACTCCGGAACGCCGCGCATCGCCTTTCGGTCGACTCGGACCGAAATTTTTACAAGTCCCGTCGGCCCGGATCGACTCCGGGACGCCGCGCATCGCCTTTCGGTCGACTCGGACCGAAATTTTTACAAGTCCCGTCGGCCCGGATCGACTCCGGGACGCCGCGCATCGCCTTTCGGTCGACTCGGACCGAAATTTTTACAAGTCCCGTCGGCCCGGATCGACTCCGGGACGCCGCGCATCGCCTTTCGGTCGACTCGGACCGAAATTTTTACAAGTCCCGTCGGCCCGGATCGACTCCGGAACGCCGCGCATCGCCTTTCGGTCGACTCGGACCGAAATTTTTACAAGTCCCGTCGGCCCGGATCGACTCCGGGACGCCGCGCATCGCCTTTCGGTCGACTCGGACCGTAATTTTTACAAGTCCCGTCGGCCCGGATCGACTCCGGGACGCCGCGCATCGCCTTTCGGTCGACTCGGACCGAAATTTTTACAAGTCCCGTCGGCCCGGATCGACTCCGGGACGCCGCGCATCGCCTTTCGGTCGACTCGGACCGAAATTTTTACAAGTCCCGTCGGCCCGGATCGACTCCGGAACGTCGCGCATCGCCTTTCGGTCGACTCGGACCGAAATTTTTACAAGTCCCGTCGGCCCGGATCGACTCCGGGACGCCGCGCATCGCCTTTCGGTCGACTCGGACCGTAATTTTTACAAGTCCCGTCGGCCCGGATCGACTCCGGGACGCCGCGCATCGCCTTTCGGTCGACTCGGAACGAAACTTCATCGAGTCCCGTCGGCCCGTATAGTCTCCAAGACGCCGCGCATCGCCTTTCGGTCGACTCGGACCGAAATTTTTACAAGTCCCGTCGGCCCGGATCGACTCCGGGACGCCGCGCATCGCCTTTCGGTCGACTCGGACCGAAATTTTTACAAGTCCCGTCGGCCCGGATCGACTCCGGAACGCCGCGCATCGCCTTTCGGTCGACTCGGACCGAAATTTTTACAAGTCCCGTCGGCCCGGATCGACTCCGGGACGCCGCGCATCGCCTTTCGGTCGACTCGGACCGAAATTTTTACAAGTCCCGTCGGCCCGGATCGACTCCGGGACGCCGCGCATCGCCTTTCGGTCGACTCGGACCGAAATTTTTACAAGTTCCGTCGGCCCGGATCGACTCCGGGACGCCGCGCATCGCCTTTCGGTCGACTCGGAACGAAACTTCATCGAGTCCCGTCGGCCCGTATAGTCTCCAAGACGCCGCGCATCGCCTTTCGGTCGACTCGGACCGAAATTTTTACAAGTCCCGTCGGCCCGGATCGACTCCGGGACGCCGCGCATCGCCTTTCGGTCGACTCGGACCGTAATTTTTACAAGTCCCGTCGGCCCGGATCGACTCCGGGACGCCGCGCATCGCCTTTCGGTCGACTCGGACCGAAATTTTTACAAGTCCCGTCGGCCCGGATCGACTCCGGGACGCCGCGCATCGCCTTTCGGTCGACTCGGACCGAAATTTTTACAAGTTCCGTCGGCCCGGATCGACTCCGGGACGCCGCGCATCGCCTTTCGGTCGACTCGGAACGAAACTTCATCGAGTCCCGTCGGCCCGTATAGTCTCCAAGACGCCGCGCATCGCCTTTCGGTCGACTCGGACCGAAATTTTTACAAGTCCCGTCGGCCCGGATCGACTCCGGAACGCCGCGCATCGCCTTTCGGTCGACTCGGACCGAAATTTTTACAAGTCCCGTCGGCCCGGATCGACTCCGGGACGCCGCGCATCGCCTTTCGGTCGACTCGGACCGAAATTTTTACAAGTCCCGTCGGCCCGGATCGACTCCGGGACGCCGCGCATCGCCTTTCGGTCGACTCGGACCGAAATTTTTACAAGTCCCGTCGGCCCGGATCGACTCCGGGACGCCGCGCATCGCCTTTCGGTCGACTCGGACCGAAATTTTTACAAGTCCCGTCGGCCCGGATCGACTCCGGGACGCCGCGCATCGCCTTTCGGTCGACTCGGACCGAAATTTTTACAAGTCCCGTCGGCCCGGATCGACTCCGGAACGCCGCGCATCGCCTTTCGGTCGACTCGGACCGAAATTTTTACAAGTCCCGTCGGCCCGGATCGACTCCGGGACGCCGCGCATCGCCTTTCGGTCGACTCGGACCGTAATTTTTACAAGTCCCGTCGGCCCGGATCGACTCCGGGACGCCGCGCATCGCCTTTCGGTCGACTCGGACCGAAATTTTTACAAGTCCCGTCGGCCCGGATCGACTCCGGGACGCCGCGCATCGCCTTTCGGTCGACTCGGACCGATATTTTTACAAGTCCCGTCGGCCCGGATCGACTCCGGAACGTCGCGCATCGCCTTTCGGTCGACTCGGACCGAAATTTTTACAAGTCCCGTCGGCCCGGATCGACTCCGGGACGCCGCGCATCGCCTTTCGGTCGACTCGGACCGTAATTTTTACAAGTCCCGTCGGCCCGGATCGACTCCGGGACGCCGCGCATCGCCTTTCGGTCGACTCGGAACGAAACTTCATCGAGTCCCGTCGGCCCGTATAGTCTCCAAGACGCCGCGCATCGCCTTTCGGTCGACTCGGACCGAAATTTTTACAAGTCCCGTCGGCCCGGATCGACTCCGGGACGCCGCGCATCGCCTTTCGGTCGACTCGGACCGAAATTTTTACAAGTCCCGTCGGCCCGGATCGACTCCGGAACGCCGCGCATCGCCTTTCGGTCGACTCGGACCGAAATTTTTACAAGTCCCGTCGGCCCGGATCGACTCCGGGACGCCGCGCATCGCCTTTCGGTCGACTCGGACCGAAATTTTTACGAGTCCCGTCGGCCCGGATCGACTCCGGGACGCCGCGCATCGCCTTTCGGTCGACTCGGACCGAAATTTTTACAAGTTCCGTCGGCCCGGATCGACTCCGGGACGCCGCGCATCGCCTTTCGGTCGACTCGGAACGAAACTTCATCGAGTCCCGTCGGCCCGTATAGTCTCCAAGACGCCGCGCATCGCCTTTCGGTCGACTCGGACCGAAATTTTTACAAGTCCCGTCGGCCCGGATCGACTCCGGGACGCCGCGCATCGCCTTTCGGTCGACTCGGACCGTAATTTTTACAAGTCCCGTCGGCCCGGATCGACTCCGGGACGCCGCGCATCGCCTTTCGGTCGACTCGGACCGAAATTTTTACAAGTCCCGTCGGCCCGGATCGACTCCGGGACGCCGCGCATCGCCTTTCGGTCGACTCGGACCGAAATTTTTACAAGTTCCGTCGGCCCGGATCGACTCCGGGACGCCGCGCATCGCCTTTCGGTCGACTCGGAACGAAACTTCATCGAGTCCCGTCGGCCCGTATAGTCTCCAAGACGCCGCGCATCGCCTTTCGGTCGACTCGGACCGAAATTTTTACAAGTCCCGTCGGCCCGGATCGACTCCGGAACGCCGCGCATCGCCTTTCGGTCGACTCGGACCGAAATTTTTACAAGTCCCGTCGGCCCGGATCGACTCCGGGACGCCGCGCATCGCCTTTCGGTCGACTCGGACCGTAATTTTTACAAGTCCCGTCGGCCCGGATCGACTCCGGGACGCCGCGCATCGCCTTTCGGTCGACTCGGACCGAAATTTTTACAAGTCCCGTCGGCCCGGATCGACTCCGGGACGCCGCGCATCGCCTTTCGGTCGACTCGGACCGAAATTTTTACAAGTTCCGTCGGCCCGGATCGACTCCGGGACGCCGCGCATCGCCTTTCGGTCGACTCGGAACGAAACTTCATCGAGTCCCGTCGGCCCGTATAGTCTCCAAGACGCCGCGCATCGCCTTTCGGTCGACTCGGACCGAAATTTTTACAAGTCCCGTCGGCCCGGATCGACTCCGGGACGCCGCGCATCGCCTTTCGGTCGGCTCGGACCGAAATTTTTACAAGTCCCGTCGGCCCGGATCGACTCCGGGACGCCGCGCATCGCCTTTCGGTCGACTCGGACCGAAATTTTTACAAGTCCCGTCGGCCCGGATCGACTCCGGGACGCCGCGCATCGCCTTTCGGTCGACTCGGACCGAAATTTTTACAAGTCCCGTCGGCCCGGATCGACTCCGGAACGCCGCGCATCGCCTTTCGGTCGACTCGGACCGAAATTTTTACAAGTCCCGTCGGCCCGGATCGACTCCGGGACGCCGCGCATCGCCTTTCGGTCGACTCGGACCGTAATTTTTACAAGTCCCGTCGGCCCGGATCGACTCCGGGACGCCGCGCATCGCCTTTCGGTCGACTCGGACCGAAATTTTTACAAGTTCCGTCGGCCCGGATCGACTCGGGGAGGCCGCGCGTCGCCGCGCGTCGCCTCTCGGTCGACTCGGACCGAAATTTTCACAAGTGTCCCGTCGCGCCGCACCGGGGGTCGGTCCGTCCGCCGTCGACCCATCGGCCCCGGGACGCGGCGCATTGCCTTTCGGTCGACTCGGAACGAAACTTCATCGAGTCCCGTCGGCCCGTATAGTCTCCAAGACGCCGCGCATCGCCTTTCGGTCGACTCGGACCGAAATTTTTACAAGTCCCGTCGGCCCGGATCGACTCCGGGACGCCGCGCATCGCCTTTCGGTCGACTCGGAACGAAACTTCATCGAGTCCCGTCGGCCCGTATAGTCTCCAAGACGCCGCGCATCGCCTTTCGGTCGACTCGGACCGAAATTTTTACAAGTCCCGTCGGCCCGGATCGACTCCGGGACGCCGCGCATCGCCTTTCGGTCGACTCGGACCGAAATTTTTACAAGTCCCGTCGGCCCGGATCGACTCCGGAACGCCGCGCATCGCCTTTCGGTCGACTCGGACCGAAATTTTTACAAGTCCCGTCGGCCCGGATCGACTCCGGGACGCCGCGCATCGCCTTTCGGTCGACTCGGACCGAAATTTTTACAAGTCCCGTCGGCCCGGATCGACTCCGGGACGCCGCGCATCGCCTTTCGGTCGACTCGGACCGAAATTTTTACAAGTCCCGTCGGCCCGGATCGACTCCGGGACGCCGCGCATCGCCTTTCGGTCGGCTCGGACCGAAATTTTTACAAGTCCCGTCGGCCCGGATCGACTCCGGGACGCCGCGCATCGCCTTTCGGTCGACTCGGACCGAAATTTTTACAAGTCCCGTCGGCCCGGATCGACTCCGGGACGCCGCGCATCGCCTTTCGGTCGACTCGGACCGAAATTTTTACAAGTCCCGTCGGCCCGGATCGACTCCGGAACGCCGCGCATCGCCTTTCGGTCGACTCGGACCGAAATTTTTACAAGTCCCGTCGGCCCGGATCGACTCCGGGACGCCGCGCATCGCCTTTCGGTCGACTCGGACCGTAATTTTTACAAGTCCCGTCGGCCCGGATCGACTCCGGGACGCCGCGCATCGCCTTTCGGTCGACTCGGACCGAAATTTTTACAAGTTCCGTCGGCCCGGATCGACTCGGGGAGGCCGCGCGTCGCCGCGCGTCGCCTCTCGGTCGACTCGGACCGAAATTTTCACAAGTGTCCCGTCGCGCCGCACCGGGGGTCGGTCCGTCCGCCGTCGACCCATCGGCCCCGGGACGCGGCGCATTGCCTTTCGGTCGACTCGGAACGAAACTTCATCGAGTCCCGTCGGCCCGTATAGTCTCCAAGACGCCGCGCATCGCCTTTCGGTCGACTCGGACCGAAATTTTTACAAGTCCCGTCGGCCCGGATCGACTCCGGGACGCCGCGCATCGCCTTTCGGTCGACTCGGAACGAAACTTCATCGAGTCCCGTCGGCCCGTATAGTCTCCAAGACGCCGCGCATCGCCTTTCGGTCGACTCGGACCGAAATTTTTACAAGTCCCGTCGGCCCGGATCGACTCCGGGACGCCGCGCATCGCCTTTCGGTCGACTCGGACCGAAATTTTTACAAGTCCCGTCGGCCCGGATCGACTCCGGAACGCCGCGCATCGCCTTTCGGTCGACTCGGACCGAAATTTTTACAAGTCCCGTCGGCCCGGATCGACTCCGGGACGCCGCGCATCGCCTTTCGGTCGACTCGGACCGAAATTTTTACAAGTCCCGTCGGCCCGGATCGACTCCGGAACGCCGCGCATCGCCTTTCGGTCGACTCGGACCGAAATTTTTACAAGTCCCGTCGGCCCGGATCGACTCCGGGACGCCGCGCATCGCCTTTCGGTCGACTCGGACCGAAATTTTTACAAGTCCCGTCGGCCCGGATCGACTCCGGGACGCCGCGCATCGCCTTTCGGTCGACTCGGACCGAAATTT
>NW_025804454.1:57500-67549 GCF_021901495.1 Neodiprion virginianus
GTCGACTCGGACCGAAATTTTTACAAGTCCCGTCGGCCCGGATCGACTCCGGGACGCCGCGCATCGCCTTTCGGTCGACTCGGACCGAAATTTTTACAAGTCCCGTCGGCCCGGATCGACTCCGGGACGCCGCGCATCGCCTTTCGGTCGACTCGGACCGTAATTTTTACAAGTCCCGTCGGCCCGGATCGACTCCGGGACGCCGCGCATCGCCTTTCGGTCGACTCGGACCGAAATTTTTACAAGTCCCGTCGGCCCGGATCGACTCCGGAACGCCGCGCATCGCCTTTCGGTCGACTCGGACCGAAATTTTTACAAGTCCCGTCGGCCCGGATCGACTCCGGGACGCCGCGCATCGCCTTTCGGTCGACTCGGACCGTAATTTTTACAAGTCCCGTCGGCCCGGATCGACTCCGGGACGCCGCGCATCGCCTTTCGGTCGACTCGGACCGAAATTTTTACAAGTCCCGTCGGCCCGGATCGACTCCGGGACGCCGCGCATCGCCTTTCGGTCGGCTCGGACCGAAATTTTTACAAGTCCCGTCGGCCCGGATCGACTCCGGGACGCCGCGCATCGCCTTTCGGTCGACTCGGACCGAAATTTTTACAAGTCCCGTCGGCCCGGATCGACTCCGGGACGCCGCGCATCGCCTTTCGGTCGACTCGGACCGAAATTTTTACAAGTCCCGTCGGCCCGGATCGACTCCGGAACGCCGCGCATCGCCTTTCGGTCGACTCGGACCGAAATTTTTACAAGTCCCGTCGGCCCGGATCGACTCCGGGACGCCGCGCATCGCCTTTCGGTCGACTCGGACCGTAATTTTTACAAGTCCCGTCGGCCCGGATCGACTCCGGGACGCCGCGCATCGCCTTTCGGTCGACTCGGACCGAAATTTTTACAAGTTCCGTCGGCCCGGATCGACTCGGGGAGGCCGCGCGTCGCCGCGCGTCGCCTCTCGGTCGACTCGGACCGAAATTTTCACAAGTGTCCCGTCGCGCCGCACCGGGGGTCGGTCCGTCCGCCGTCGACCCATCGGCCCCGGGACGCGGCGCATTGCCTTTCGGTCGACTCGGAACGAAACTTCATCGAGTCCCGTCGGCCCGTATAGTCTCCAAGACGCCGCGCATCGCCTTTCGGTCGACTCGGACCGAAATTTTTACAAGTCCCGTCGGCCCGGATCGACTCCGGGACGCCGCGCATCGCCTTTCGGTCGACTCGGAACGAAACTTCATCGAGTCCCGTCGGCCCGTATAGTCTCCAAGACGCCGCGCATCGCCTTTCGGTCGACTCGGACCGAAATTTTTACAAGTCCCGTCGGCCCGGATCGACTCCGGGACGCCGCGCATCGCCTTTCGGTCGACTCGGACCGAAATTTTTACAAGTCCCGTCGGCCCGGATCGACTCCGGAACGCCGCGCATCGCCTTTCGGTCGACTCGGACCGAAATTTTTACAAGTCCCGTCGGCCCGGATCGACTCCGGGACGCCGCGCATCGCCTTTCGGTCGACTCGGACCGAAATTTTTACAAGTCCCGTCGGCCCGGATCGACTCCGGGACGCCGCGCATCGCCTTTCGGTCGACTCGGACCGAAATTTTTACAAGTCCCGTCGGCCCGGATCGACTCCGGGACGCCGCGCATCGCCTTTCGGTCGGCTCGGACCGAAATTTTTACAAGTCCCGTCGGCCCGGATCGACTCCGGGACGCCGCGCATCGCCTTTCGGTCGACTCGGACCGAAATTTTTACAAGTCCCGTCGGCCCGGATCGACTCCGGGACGCCGCGCATCGCCTTTCGGTCGACTCGGACCGAAATTTTTACAAGTCCCGTCGGCCCGGATCGACTCCGGAACGCCGCGCATCGCCTTTCGGTCGACTCGGACCGAAATTTTTACAAGTCCCGTCGGCCCGGATCGACTCCGGGACGCCGCGCATCGCCTTTCGGTCGACTCGGACCGTAATTTTTACAAGTCCCGTCGGCCCGGATCGACTCCGGGACGCCGCGCATCGCCTTTCGGTCGACTCGGACCGAAATTTTTACAAGTTCCGTCGGCCCGGATCGACTCGGGGAGGCCGCGCGTCGCCGCGCGTCGCCTCTCGGTCGACTCGGACCGAAATTTTCACAAGTGTCCCGTCGCGCCGCACCGGGGGTCGGTCCGTCCGCCGTCGACCCATCGGCCCCGGGACGCGGCGCATTGCCTTTCGGTCGACTCGGAACGAAACTTCATCGAGTCCCGTCGGCCCGTATAGTCTCCAAGACGCCGCGCATCGCCTTTCGGTCGACTCGGACCGAAATTTTTACAAGTCCCGTCGGCCCGGATCGACTCCGGGACGCCGCGCATCGCCTTTCGGTCGACTCGGAACGAAACTTCATCGAGTCCCGTCGGCCCGTATAGTCTCCAAGACGCCGCGCATCGCCTTTCGGTCGACTCGGACCGAAATTTTTACAAGTCCCGTCGGCCCGGATCGACTCCGGGACGCCGCGCATCGCCTTTCGGTCGACTCGGACCGAAATTTTTACAAGTCCCGTCGGCCCGGATCGACTCCGGAACGCCGCGCATCGCCTTTCGGTCGACTCGGACCGAAATTTTTACAAGTCCCGTCGGCCCGGATCGACTCCGGGACGCCGCGCATCGCCTTTCGGTCGACTCGGACCGAAATTTTTACAAGTCCCGTCGGCCCGGATCGACTCCGGGACGCCGCGCATCGCCTTTCGGTCGACTCGGACCGAAATTTTTACAAGTCCCGTCCGCCCGGATCGACTCCGGAACGCCGCGCATCGCCTTTCGGTCGACTCGGACCGAAATTTTTACAAGTCCCGTCGGCCCGGATCGACTCCGGGACGCCGCGCATCGCCTTTCGGTCGACTCGGACCGTAATTTTTACAAGTCCCGTCGGCCCGGATCGACTCCGGGACGCCGCGCATCGCCTTTCGGTCGACTCGGACCGAAATTTTTACAAGTCCCGTCGGCCCGGATCGACTCCGGGACGCCGCGCATCGCCTTTCGGTCGACTCGGACCGTAATTTTTACAAGTCCCGTCGGCCCGGATCGACTCCGGGACGCCGCGCATCGCCTTTCGGTCGACTCGGACCGAAATTTTTACAAGTCCCGTCGGCCCGGATCGACTCCGGGACGCCGCGCATCGCCTTTCGGTCGGCTCGGACCGAAATTTTTACAAGTCCCGTCGGCCCGGATCGACTCCGGGACGCCGCGCATCGCCTTTCGGTCGACTCGGACCGAAATTTTTACAAGTCCCGTCGGCCCGGATCGACTCCGGGACGCCGCGCATCGCCTTTCGGTCGACTCGGACCGAAATTTTTACAAGTCCCGTCCGCCCGGATCGACTCCGGAACGCCGCGCATCGCCTTTCGGTCGACTCGGACCGAAATTTTTACAAGTCCCGTCGGCCCGGATCGACTCCGGGACGCCGCGCATCGCCTTTCGGTCGACTCGGACCGTAATTTTTACAAGTCCCGTCGGCCCGGATCGACTCCGGGACGCCGCGCATCGCCTTTCGGTCGACTCGGACCGAAATTTTTACAAGTCCCGTCGGCCCGGATCGACTCCGGGACGCCGCGCATCGCCTTTCGGTCGACTCGGACCGTAATTTTTACAAGTCCCGTCGGCCCGGATCGACTCCGGGACGCCGCGCATCGCCTTTCGGTCGACTCGGACCGAAATTTTTACAAGTCCCGTCGGCCCGGATCGACTCCGGGACGCCGCGCATCGCCTTTCGGTCGGCTCGGACCGAAATTTTTACAAGTCCCGTCGGCCCGGATCGACTCCGGGACGCCGCGCATCGCCTTTCGGTCGACTCGGACCGAAATTTTTACAAGTCCCGTCGGCCCGGATCGACTCCGGGACGCCGCGCATCGCCTTTCGGTCGACTCGGACCGAAATTTTTACAAGTCCCGTCGGCCCGGATCGACTCCGGAACGCCGCGCATCGCCTTTCGGTCGACTCGGACCGAAATTTTTACAAGTCCCGTCGGCCCGGATCGACTCCGGGACGCCGCGCATCGCCTTTCGGTCGACTCGGACCGTAATTTTTACAAGTCCCGTCGGCCCGGATCGACTCCGGGACGCCGCGCATCGCCTTTCGGTCGACTCGGACCGAAATTTTTACAAGTCCCGTCGGCCCGGATCGACTCCGGGACGCCGCGCATCGCCTTTCGGTCGACTCGGACCGTAATTTTTACAAGTCCCGTCGGCCCGGATCGACTCCGGGACGCCGCGCATCGCCTTTCGGTCGACTCGGACCGAAATTTTTACAAGTCCCGTCGGCCCGGATCGACTCCGGGACGCCGCGCATCGCCTTTCGGTCGACTCGGACCGAAATTTTTACAAGTCCCGTCGGCCCGGATCGACTCCGGGACGCCGCGCATCGCCTTTCGGTCGGCTCGGACCGAAATTTTTACAAGTCCCGTCGGCCCGGATCGACTCCGGGACGCCGCGCATCGCCTTTCGGTCGACTCGGACCGAAATTTTTACAAGTCCCGTCGGCCCGGATCGACTCCGGAACGCCGCGCATCGCCTTTCGGTCGACTCGGACCGAAATTTTTACAAGTCCCGTCGGCCCGGATCGACTCCGGGACGCCGCGCATCGCCTTTCGGTCGACTCGGACCGTAATTTTTACAAGTCCCGTCGGCCCGGATCGACTCCGGGACGCCGCGCATCGCCTTTCGGTCGACTCGGACCGAAATTTTTACAAGTCCCGTCGGCCCGGATCGACTCCGGGACGCCGCGCATCGCCTTTCGGTCGACTCGGACCGTAATTTTTACAAGTCCCGTCGGCCCGGATCGACTCCGGAACGCCGCGCATCGCCTTTCGGTCGACTCGGACCGAAATTTTTACAAGTCCCGTCGGCCCGGATCGACTCCGGGACGCCGCGCATCGCCTTTCGGTCGACTCGGACCGTAATTTTTACAAGTCCCGTCGGCCCGGATCGACTCCGGGACGCCGCGCATCGCCTTTCGGTCGACTCGGACCGAAATTTTTACAAGTCCCGTCGGCCCGGATCGACTCCGGGACGCCGCGCATCGCCTTTCGGTCGACTCGGACCGAAATTTTTACAAGTCCCGTCGGCCCGGATCGACTCCGGGACGCCGCGCATCGCCTTTCGGTCGGCTCGGACCGAAATTTTTACAAGTCCCGTCGGCCCGGATCGACTCCGGGACGCCGCGCATCGCCTTTCGGTCGACTCGGACCGAAATTTTTACAAGTCCCGTCGGCCCGGATCGACTCCGGAACGCCGCGCATCGCCTTTCGGTCGACTCGGACCGAAATTTTTACAAGTCCCGTCGGCCCGGATCGACTCCGGGACGCCGCGCATCGCCTTTCGGTCGACTCGGACCGTAATTTTTACAAGTCCCGTCGGCCCGGATCGACTCCGGGACGCCGCGCATCGCCTTTCGGTCGACTCGGACCGAAATTTTTACAAGTCCCGTCGGCCCGGATCGACTCCGGGACGCCGCGCATCGCCTTTCGGTCGACTCGGACCGTAATTTTTACAAGTCCCGTCGGCCCGGATCGACTCCGGGACGCCGCGCATCGCCTTTCGGTCGACTCGGACCGTAATTTTTACAAGTCCCGTCGGCCCGGATCGACTCCGGGACGCCGCGCATCGCCTTTCGGTCGACTCGGACCGAAATTTTTACAAGTCCCGTCGGCCCGGATCGACTCCGGAACGCCGCGCATCGCCTTTCGGTCGACTCGGACCGAAATTTTTACAAGTCCCGTCGGCCCGGATCGACTCCGGGACGCCGCGCATCGCCTTTCGGTCGACTCGGAACGAAACTTCATCGAGTCCCGTCGGCCCGTATAGTCTCCAAGACGCCGCGCATCGCCTTTCGGTCGACTCGGACCGAAATTTTTACAAGTCCCGTCGGCCCGGATCGACTCCGGGACGCCGCGCATCGCCTTTCGGTCGACTCGGACCGAAATTTTTACAAGTCCCGTCGGCCCGGATCGACTCCGGAACGCCGCGCATCGCCTTTCGGTCGACTCGGACCGAAATTTTTACAAGTCCCGTCGGCCCGGATCGACTCCGGGACGCCGCGCATCGCCTTTCGGTCGACTCGGACCGAAATTTTTACAAGTCCCGTCGGCCCGGATCGACTCCGGGACGCCGCGCATCGCCTTTCGGTCGACTCGGACCGAAATTTTTACAAGTCCCGTCCGCCCGGATCGACTCCGGAACGCCGCGCATCGCCTTTCGGTCGACTCGGACCGAAATTTTTACAAGTCCCGTCGGCCCGGATCGACTCCGGGACGCCGCGCATCGCCTTTCGGTCGACTCGGACCGTAATTTTTACAAGTCCCGTCGGCCCGGATCGACTCCGGGACGCCGCGCATCGCCTTTCGGTCGACTCGGACCGTAATTTTTACAAGTCCCGTCGGCCCGGATCGACTCCGGGACGCCGCGCATCGCCTTTCGGTCGACTCGGACCGAAATTTTTACAAGTCCCGTCGGCCCGGATCGACTCCGGGACGCCGCGCATCGCCTTTCGGTCGACTCGGACCGAAATTTTTACAAGTTCCGTCGGCCCGGATCGACTCCGGGACGCCGCGCATCGCCTTTCGGTCGACTCGGAACGAAACCTTCATCGAGTCCCGTCGGCCCGTATAGTCTCCAAGACGCCGCGCATCGCCTTTCGGTCGACTCGGACCGAAATTTTTACAAGTCCCGTCGGCCCGGATCGACTCCGGAACGCCGCGCATCGCCTTTCGGTCGACTCGGACCGAAATTTTTACAAGTCCCGTCGGCCCGGATCGACTCCGGGACGCCGCGCATCGCCTTTCGGTCGACTCGGAACGAAACTTCATCGAGTCCCGTCGGCCCGTATAGTCTCCAAGACGCCGCGCATCGCCTTTCGGTCGACTCGGACCGAAATTTTTACAAGTCCCGTCGGCCCGGATCGACTCCGGGACGCCGCGCATCGCCTTTCGGTCGACTCGGACCGAAATTTTTACAAGTCCCGTCGGCCCGGATCGACTCCGGAACGCCGCGCATCGCCTTTCGGTCGACTCGGACCGAAATTTTTACAAGTCCCGTCGGCCCGGATCGACTCCGGGACGCCGCGCATCGCCTTTCGGTCGACTCGGACCGAAATTTTTACAAGTCCCGTCGGCCCGGATCGACTCCGGGACGCCGCGCATCGCCTTTCGGTCGACTCGGACCGAAATTTTTACAAGTCCCGTCCGCCCGGATCGACTCCGGAACGCCGCGCATCGCCTTTCGGTCGACTCGGACCGAAATTTTTACAAGTCCCGTCGGCCCGGATCGACTCCGGGACGCCGCGCATCGCCTTTCGGTCGACTCGGACCGTAATTTTTACAAGTCCCGTCGGCCCGGATCGACTCCGGGACGCCGCGCATCGCCTTTCGGTCGACTCGGACCGTAATTTTTACAAGTCCCGTCGGCCCGGATCGACTCCGGGACGCCGCGCATCGCCTTTCGGTCGACTCGGACCGAAATTTTTACAAGTCCCGTCGGCCCGGATCGACTCCGGGACGCCGCGCATCGCCTTTCGGTCGACTCGGACCGAAATTTTTACAAGTTCCGTCGGCCCGGATCGACTCCGGGACGCCGCGCATCGCCTTTCGGTCGACTCGGAACGAAACTTCATCGAGTCCCGTCGGCCCGTATAGTCTCCAAGACGCCGCGCATCGCCTTTCGGTCGACTCGGACCGAAATTTTTACAAGTCCCGTCGGCCCGGATCGACTCCGGGACGCCGCGCATCGCCTTTCGGTCGACTCGGACCGTAATTTTTACAAGTCCCGTCGGCCCGGATCGACTCCGGGACGCCGCGCATCGCCTTTCGGTCGACTCGGAACGAAACTTCATTCGAGTCCCGTCGGCCCGTATAGTCTCCAAGACGCCGCGCATCGCCTTTCGGTCGACTCGGACCGAAATTTTTACAAGTCCCGTCGGCCCGGATCGACTCCGGGACGCCGCGCATCGCCTTTCGGTCGACTCGGACCGTAATTTTTACAAGTCCCGTCGGCCCGGATCGACTCCGGAACGCCGCGCATCGCCTTTCGGTCGACTCGACCGAAATTTTTACAAGTCCCCGTCGGCCCGGATCGACTCCGGGACGCCGCGCATCGCCTTTCGGTCGGCTCGGACCGAAATTTTTACAAGTCCCGTCGGCCCGGATCGACTCCGGGACGCCGCGCATCGCCTTTCGGTCGACTCGGACCGAAATTTTTACAAGTCCCGTCGGCCCGGATCGACTCCGGAACGCCGCGCATCGCCTTTCGGTCGACTCGGACCGAAATTTTTACAAGTCCCCGTCGGCCCGGATCGACTCCGGGACGCGCGCATCGCCTTTCGGTCGACTCGGACCGTAATTTTTACAAGTCCCGTCGGCCCGGATCGACTCCGGGACGCCGCGCATCGCCTTTCGGTCGACTCGGACCGAAATTTTTACAAGTCCCGTCGGCCCGGATCGACTCCGGGACGCCGCGCATCGCCTTTCGGTCGACTCGGACCGTAATTTTTACAAGTCCCGTCGGCCCGGATCGACTCCGGAACGCCGCGCATCGCCTTTCGGTCGACTCGGACCGAAATTTTTACAAGTCCCGTCGGCCCGGATCGACTCCGGGACGCCGCGCATCGCCTTTCGGTCGACTCGGACCGTAATTTTTACAAGTCCCGTCGGCCCGGATCGACTCCGGGACGCCGCGCATCGCCTTTCGGTCGACTCGGACCGAAATTTTTACAAGTCCCGTCGGCCCGGATCGACTCCGGGACGCCGCGCATCGCCTTTCGGTCGACTCGGACCGAAATTTTTACAAGTCCCGTCGGCCCGGATCGACTCCGGGACGCCGCGCATCGCCTTTCGGTCGGCTCGGACCGAAATTTTTACAAGTCCCGTCGGCCCGGATCGACTCCGGGACGCCGCGCATCGCCTTTCGGTCGACTCGGACCGAAATTTTTACAAGTCCCGTCGGCCCGGATCGACTCCGGAACGCCGCGCATCGCCTTTTCGGTCGACTCGGACCGAAATTTTTACAAGTCCCGTCGGCCCCGGATCGACTCCGGGACGCCGCGCATCGCCTTTCGGTCGACTCGGACCGTAATTTTTACAAGTCCGTCGGCCCGGATCGACTCCGGGACGCCGCGCATCGCCTTTCGGTCGACTCGGACCGAAATTTTTACAAGTCCCGTCGGCCCGGATCGACTCCGGGACGCCGCGCAATCGCCTTTCGGTCGACTCGGACCGTAATTTTTACAAGTCCCGTCGGCCCGGATCGACTCCGGGACGCCGCGCATCGCCTTTCGGTCGACTCGGACCGAAATTTTTACAAGTCCCGTCGGCCCGGATCGACTCCGGGACGCCGCGCATCGCCTTTCGGTCGGCTCGGACCGAAATTTTTACAAGTCCCGTCGGCCCGGATCGACTCCGGGACGCCGCGCATCGCCTTTCGGTCGACTCGGACCCGAAATTTTTACAAGTCCCGTCGGCCCGGATCGACTCCGGGACGCCGCGCATCGCCTTTCGGTCGACTCGGACCGAAATTTTTTACAAGTCCCGTCGGCCCGGATCGACTCCGGAACGCCGCGCATCGCCTTTCGGTCGACTCGGACCGAAATTTTTACAAGTCCCGTCGGCCCGGATCGACTCCGGGACGCCGCGCATCGCCTTTCGGTCGACTCGGACCGTAATTTTTACAAGTCCCGTCGGCCCGGATCGACTCCGGGACGCCGCGCATCGCCTTTCGGTCGACTCGGACCGAAATTTTTACAAGTCCCGTCGGCCCGGATCGACTCCGGGACGCCGCGCATCGCCTTTCGGTCGACTCGGACCGAAATTTTTACAAGTTCCGTCGGCCCGGATCGACTCCGGGACGCCGCGCATCGCCTTTCGGTCGACTCGGAACGAAACTTCATCGAGTCCCGTCGGCCCGTATAGTCTCCAAGACGCCGCGCATCGCCTTTCGGTCGACTCGGACCGAAATTTTTACAAGTCCCGTCGGCCCGGATCGACTCCGGAACGCCGCGCATCGCCTTTCGGTCGACTCGGACCGAAATTTTTTACAAGTCC
>NW_025804455.1:0-152500 GCF_021901495.1 Neodiprion virginianus
CTGTTTTTGAGAATCAAATATGAGGATTAGAAAAATACGAGGCACATATTTTGATAAAATTTGATTCGACATTTTTGAAACTACAGATGCAGTTTAACGTGCATCAAAAACAAGCGAATGTACACTCGACTTTTTACGATTTTCGTGACACTATTCTCGCATTACAGAAACGCTGAAGCTCAAATTTCTTCGCAATAAGAATCAATCATTAGAGTTTTGTAGTGTTTAATACGAGCGTTTAATAGAAAGAAACTTGTCTTGCATTTCATTTCTCGTCTCGTTCTGTGTTATCGTCCGCCAAAAGCCATTCCTAGCTGTCGTCCACACCACACGGAACTGTCGTCGCATCTGTTTTCGAGAATCAAATATGAGGATTAGAAAAATACGAGGCACATATTTTGATAAAATTAGATTTGACATTTTTGAAACTACAGATGCAGTTTAACGTGCATCAAAAACAAACGAATGTGCACTCGACTTTTTACGATTTTCGTGACACCATTCTCGCATTACAGAAACGCTGAAGCTCAAATTTCTTCGCAATAAGAATCAATCATTAGAGTTTTGTAGTGTTTAATACGAGCGTTTAATAAAAAGAAACTTGTCTTGCGTTTCACGTCTGATTTTGCCAGCTCTTCGTGTCCGCCGATAGCCGTACCTTGCTTATCCTCGAGATCCCACGGGACTATCGTCTAACCTATTTTCAACATTAAACAGCACAATAAGAAAAATACGAGGTGCCTTTTTGATGATAACGATTCCTATGTTATTCAAACATCATATACAGTTTTGTGTGCGGTAGCAAACAAAGAGAGTTTTGACGTCCCACCACTTCTGTTATATTATTTTCACACATCTGAGGATTTTTTTTTAACCCTCTAAATAACAATAATAATAATTCATGACAGTTTCGCGTTGTCAATCATTGAAGATTTGTAAAAAGATTCATATCTCACATTTCATTCCTGGTTCCGTTGCCTGAGGAGATGCTCGATGTGCCCTCCGTTCTGCTGGACAGTAAGTGCGAGCCGTTTCCGGATCGACCCTCGCACCCGTTGCATCTCCCTAACAGGAATAGCGGCACACGCTTCGGCGATGCGGTGGCGCATGTCGTGTTTTGTTGTGGGGGCCCGTTCGTAGACGATTTGCTTGACTCTACTCCAGAACCAGAAATCACAGACGGTGAGATCTGGTGAGCGCGCTGGCCACCTAACCGGACCTCTCGTACCGATCCAGCGCTCCGGGAACATGGCGTCCAGGATTGCCTTGTTCGCGTTACTGTTGTGGGCAGGGGCCCCGTCCTGCTGCCACCAAACCTGGTCCATACGGATGGGGTTTCCGTCCATCAGGCGGGGGAGTTCCTCGGTGAGTACGGTCGTGTACTTGGCTGACGTGAGATTTCCGTCGAGGAAAATGGGCCCGAGGATCCTGTCCTGTAATACTCCAACCCAGACGTGGAGCTTCCAACGGTGCTGGTTGTCCTGTTCGACGATCCAGTGTGGGTTTTCCGGAGCCCACCAACGACAGTTCTGCTTGTTGACGAGTTCGAGGTTCGTGAACAGCGCTTCGTCCGTGAAGCACACCTTCCTGAAGAAATCGGGATCCTCCTGCAGACGCTCCAGTCCCCAGCGACAGTACGTCAGTCTTCGTTCGGCATCACCTGGGCACAGCTTTTGCACCGGCTGGTACTTGAATGGACGGTTCAGCTCGCGTGCGATTTTTCTCACAGATTCTCGAGGAACCTCTGTAGGGAATTAATTACTCCTTTTAGAAAGCACGAAGAGACAATTATCGCATTGACCCCTAAATATACGTTGAATTTGTGTCCAAGATTATCTCGTCTCTAATAAATCTCACCCAACAGAACGAGGTATGACTTGGTAATAAAATTTCGCATCAAACCGACGGGGAAATATCTCGCCGAACTGACGAGTCAATGGATTTTCGGCTTAATTACAATTCACCTGGATGAATGTAAAATAACTTGATTAATGAGAATTAACTGAATCACTGAATATAACTGAAATGTTGAGAATTAACTGAGACACAACTGAATTACGGAAAATTAAATCAAGTATATGGGCTATTCCGCGTCAACCGGATCAGTTATCTCTCAGATATTTTTTTAATTTGGCATGTGGATTGTGTGGGAGAAGTTGGATTCTTGTGCCAAAGCGCGAATCTCATAATGCAAAATTCGATTTTTTATTAACAATAACAAATTAGACTCCCATTTTTTTCAAAAATTCATAACTTTGGCAAAGAATTAGATACAATATATTTTTTTCTAAATCACGCGGAAAGCTCCATAGAATTAAAAAAAAATACGAAACGGTGAAAAAAAGTTGTTATCAATTGTTTATTCAACAATTAATTTTTCAAAGATTTTTAAAACAGTGACTGACACGATCAAAAAATTTTTTTTAAATTTCGACATGTTCCTTGAACTGTACTACAATCTGTGAATTAATTCCAGAGAGGTGTTTTTTTTCGTTTCCGAGTTAAAAATCATTAAAGGTGTCGATGCGCGTGAAATTGCGGCGCGCCGAGTCTCTACGTAATGGCGGGCGGCCGGTTGCCGTCCACCGCTACACCGCGGTGGCGTCGCAGCGTTATTTCAGTCATTTTCACGATGTAGGACACGATTGGAGAATCTGAAAAAAATACTGTACCTTCACAAGGCCTGCTCAAAGCGATAAGTGAAGTTTCAAGAATGTGTTTTTATTTTAAAATAAGTAGCAAGTTATGTAATTATTATCATTCATGTGCCCTTTCATGGTGTGTAACCGTTATTTCGAATCTCTGTAATAAAAAAACGGTGAAAAACACATTCCTGAAACTTCACTTATCGCTTCGAGCAGGCCTTGTGAAGCTACAGTATTTTTTTCAGATTCTTCAATCATGTCCTACATTGTGAAAATGACTCTAAAATAACGCTACGAGGCCACCGCGGTGTAGCGGTGGACGGCAACCGGCCGCCCGCCAATACGTAGAGACTCGGCGCGCCGCAATTTCACGTGCATCGACACCTTTAATGATTTTTTACTCGAAAACGAAGAAAAACACCCCTCTGGAATTAATTCACAGGTTGTAGTACAGTTCAAGGAACATGTCAGAATTATAAAAAAATTTTTTGATCGTGTCAGTCACTGTTTTAAAAATCTTTGAAAAATTAATTGTCAAATAAACAATTGATAACAACTTCTTTTTACCGTTTCGTATTTTTTTTTAAATTCTATGGAGCTTGCCGCGTGATTTGAAAAAAAAATATATTGTATCTAATTTTTTGCCAAAGTTATGAATTTTTGAAAAAAATGGGAGTCTAATTTGTTATTGTTAATAAAAAATCGAATTTTGCATTATGAGATTCGCGCTTTGGCACAAAAATCTAAATCCTCCCACATAATCCACATGTCAAATTAAAAATATATCTGAGACATGACTGATTCGGTTGACGCGGAATAGCCCATATTCAAATAACTTTGGGTTCATGCCAGAATTATATGTTTACAGAGAGTAAAAATTAAATAAAAATGTGAAATGAAGTAGAGTTAAGAAAAATAATTTGAATTAATTGGAAATGCGATAGAACGAATTGAAAACTTTTCAACCTCACTTGAATTAGCGTGAATTATCAAGAATTGAAATTTATGAATTGAAACGAATCAAGTTGAATCATATGAATCTACCTCACTTAAAAGAATTGATTTCAAATAAGAAAATTAAGTTAAACAACATTAATTTATTCAGATTAATTCAACTCAAACAATTACCGTGTTACTCAAATCTCGAATTATTTCCCCCTCGCATGAAACGAACAGTTCAGGTTGCCCGCGCACCATTGATTTCAATGTGAATAACTAAAATACGGTTAATTCTGGTCAGTTGGAAATTTCTGGAAACGCCGGAAGCAATATTTAAAAAATCATCTAATCACGGGGTCGATCTGAAATTGATGAAAACACGAAATTGAATTTTTTAGCGTTCTCACAGATCCTGGAAAAGGTTTGGATATTCTTCACCCCGAAGCGGGTACACGGAAAAATGTTGCACGGCAATTGGTAGTTTTATAGACACTATTGCGTCAAAAAAATTCAAGAAAACCAATAATAGAGAGTGTTGAAATTAGCGAATTTGGCACGGAATGCCCCATACGTACATCTCAGAATAAATTAAATTGAGAAAAAATATAACGAAGAAAAAAGGAACGTACGCAGTGTCCTCGCGAGGCGTCTGAGGCTCTGTCTTCCGTTTTCCTGGACGGCGTGTTCCACCGCTGCTCGGAGTGGGCCATCCCGCACCGGCTTGATGCGCTGCTCGCGTGCCCGCTTCAGCACGCCGTGCTCCTGCTCCGTTGCCGCCAGCCTAGAGATGAAGTTTCGCATACTCGAATCATACATTGTTGCAAAGTTTCACAAGCATCGGCTTCTTGCAGGAAAAAAATTGACGTAGCCGACAGTTATGTCGCATAAATGTTTAAAATATATTATTCAGGGCAATGCGCGCAAGCTGCGTAGAGTTCTAGTGCAAATTAACACGATTATGCAATTCTGAAAATTATTTCATTGCGAACATCGTACCTTCGAAAAGACTGCCTCGACGGTGGCTGCCCGTCCTCCGGGAATCGCTCTCGGTACATCCTCGCCGATCCTGTGAAGTTGTTCCCGGTCTCCGCCAGTATCCGATGCATCCTGGTCGTCCGCACGTCCCTGTCCATCTTGATCTCTAATTTTCTAGTACAATTATTCTAACAATACAGCTACAGTAAATCAACGTTGGTAAGATTATTGGTAAAATAAAAATATTCCTTAACAGCTAACTACGCTACAGTTAAACGTGTAAAATTAACAATTCTCACAACACTTCACGGTAACTTAACGATTATAAACGTAATGAGAATATTTAAACGATTAAAACTACGGGTAATGCAACGAATAAACGTGGCGATAATCTCGATTTTTTGTAAGTTTTGGGTGAAACTGTGCTTTGGTTGTTGATGCTTCGAGTGAATCTTAGCGTCTGTTTGCTGAAATTAGCTCGAAACAATGCCAGATCTTCGATTGTCATTTACTACGCCTGACGCGCCGAGCTGCGTCTGTTGGTTATTTCACGAACTGTCGGACAGCAGCGTGTAATAACAAATGAATACATTCGGGATCGTACGATATCCTAATTATTGTAACCAACGGACGCAGCTCGACGCGTCAGGCGTATTAAATGACAATCGAAGATCTGGCATTGTTTCGCGCTAATTTCAGCAAACAGACGCTAAAATTCGCTCGAAGCATCACCAACCGAAATCATAGTTTTACCCAAAACTTTCACAAAATCAAGATTATTGCCACGTTCATTCGTAGCATTACCCGTAGTTTTAATCGTTTAAATACAGGATGTCCCTAAATTGGTGGACACGGACCAGCCAGCGTGATACCTGACTCAAATCCAACCGAGAATTTCTTTGCCGCAAGCTCGTCCGACGCATAGTTTTTTAATTATAAACGATAGCGTTAGGCTAATCAGAGTGCACCATTTCATCTGGATTTGCCGTCACGGAAATTGCTGTTTTCTTCGTCTGGGTGAATTATTATTATTCGGTTACAAAGTAAATATCGGCACCCCCCCTCTCGCCCTGTTGTACCCCTTCTCGAGCGCTGACCTCGGTATTGTTGCCGCGGCACACGCTGCCGGCCGCACACCCACGGACGCACACTCGTGTGTGTGAAACATAAGCGAATGCCCAGCTACACAATACTACGAAAAACACATCTACGAGTGAAAATAAAAATAAATCTCCAAATAAATCAGCGGATTTAAGATTTAATGTTACAAAACACTTCCAATCATCGATGTATGCATAAAACTAGAGATTTTAGACGGTTGATATGCCGTTAGGGTTCATAATTAGTCATTCAATCAATCTGAATTATGCTTTCCGAACATTTTTTGTGTCTTTGCAACATAATTTTTCCACTAGTTTGAAATTCATCATTGACATCCGATTTTTCAATAATGCGAGGGAAAAATAACTCGCTGAATTGACGTGTCAATAGGTTTGTAAATCAATTACAATTCACCTGAGTTGACACAAAATAACTGAATAAATGAGAATTCACTGAATTACTAAAAATGATAACCGAAATCATGAGAATTATTTGAGATATAACTGAATTAGGAAGAGTTGTAATAAGTCAAGTTACTTTGAATAACTTTAGATTCGTGCCAAAATTTTATGTTTAGAGAGAAAAATAATTAAATTCAAATAAAAAAGTAATTTTAAATCAGGAAGAAGAAAATTTCCAAATACCTGAATTCAAATGAAGCAATTTGAATTTGATAAATCTATCCGAATTTGAGGAAAAATAATAATTATTATTTGGAATAGAAAAATGAAGTCGAATTACATGAATAAATTCAATTAATTCAACTCAAAAAAATATGGTGACATTCAAATTCCCAGTTATTTCCTCGTCGATTCATTGTGGGTCTGGAGTGGTAAGTAACGTTGAAACTGTTGAGATCAATGCTAGTGATGGCCACTTATCTGAGAATAATCGATGTATCGATTAATCGATTTAAACAAAATAATCGGACACGGTTCCATTGAATTGGTAAAAATTAATCAATTTGGTACATTTCTGCGTGCAGTCTTAATATCAGAAGAGATACACTCAGCAAAAGAATTAAAGGAACAGTAGGATTTCTAACTTTTTTGAGTGATTTTTGAAGAGCTGTAACTTGGTGAAAAATAGTCGAATCGTAAAAAACCAAGAAGAATTTCGAAGCTTGAAACGTCTAGTTTGAAATCCTCATCAGTTATTTTTCTCTTAAACATCACGCTAAGTGTGACCCTCAGAAATAGCGCAAGGCGAACTTCCTCACAATTTCTGTCTTTTTCAAAAGCGTGCACGAGCTCAAAAAAAATTTTCACCGCTTTGTCAATATTGGATTCATCTAGCCTGATTCTTCAGCTTCAAAACGATTGGTTTTGAACCTCTGTACGACCATTTGTCGTTGAGATATTGGCGTTTGAACAAAAAAGGAGCTCTTTTCGTTGATCATCAATATCTCATGAACTAATTATCCCACAGCAAGCTGAACCTGAGTTCCGTGAACGGTAAGAAACGCTCTCAAAGTACGTTCGATAACTTAGTGCAAGATATTTTTTTTTCTAATCTCATTGTTCAACTGAAAAGGTACAAACAAATCGGTTTCTTCTTGAGTTTGGAAAATCCACGTCAACTTTACAAATATTGCGAAAATGACTCATGTTTCCAGGTTTTTTTTTAGTTCAATACATGCCTAAAAACCCCTCGAAATTTAAAATTGATCGGCTGAACCGTAATTGTGGAATTGGAAGTAAAAGAGCACAATTTTTGTTGAAATCTGAAAAAAAAGATTTAGAATTTTGAAAAACTAAAGAAAAATAAAATTTCAAATTTCTCTCTTTGTCCAAGATTTCAAGCGTACTTGTTGGGAAATTGTGAAGAAAAATAACGGAATAGTCATTTTTCCACTTTAATCATCATTACTTGCCATTTAAGAAACAACAAAAATGTTCCTTTAATTTTTAATAAAACTTTGACGGTTCGGTCCACAATTACGGTTCAGCCGATCAATTTTAAATTTCGAGGGGTTTTTAGGCATGTATTGAACTAAAAAAAAACCTGGAAACATGAGTCATTTTCGCAATATTTGTAAAGTTGACGTGGATTTTCCAAACTCAAGAAGAAACCGATTTGTTTGTACCTTTTCAGTTGAACAATGAGATTAGAAAAAAAAATATCTTGCACTAAGTTATCGAACGTACTTTGAGAGCGTTTCTTACCGTTCACGGAACTCAGGTTCAGCTTGCTGTGGGATAATTAGTTCATGAGATATTGATGATCAACGAAAAGAGCTCCTTTTTTGTTCAAACGCCAATATCTCAACGACAAATGGTCGTACAGAGGTTCAAAACCAATCGTTTTGAAGCTGAAGAATCAGGCTAGATGAATCCAATATTGACAAAGCGGTGAAAATTTTTTTTGAGCTCGTGCACGCTTTTGAAAAAGACAGAAATTGTGAGGAAGTTCGCCTTGCGCTATTTCTGAGGGTCACACTTAGCGTGATGTTTAAGAGAAAAATAACTGATGAGGATTTCAAACTAGACGTTTCAAGCTTCGAAATTCTTCTTGGTTTTTTACGATTCGACTATTTTTCACCAAGTTACAGCTCTTCAAAAATCACTCAAAAAAGTTAGAAATCCTACTGTTCCTTTAATTCTTTTGCTGAGTGTATCTCTTCTGATATTAAGACTGCACGCAGAAATGTACCAAATTGATTAATTTTTACCAATTCAATGGAACCGTGTCCGATTATTTTGTTTAAATCGATTAATCGATACATCGATTATTCTCAGATAAGTGGCCATCACTAGCATTGATCTCAACAGTTTCAACGTTACTTACCACTCCAGACCCACAATGAATCGACGAGGAAATAACTGGGAATTTGAATGTCACCATATTTTTTTGAGTTGAATTAATTGAATTTATTCATGTAATTCGACTTCATTTTTCTATTCCAAATAATAATTATTATTTTTCCTCAAATTCGGATAGATTTATCAAATTCAAATTGCTTCATTTGAATTCAGGTATTTGGAAATTTTCTTCTTCCTGATTTAAAATTACTTTTTTATTTGAATTTAATTATTTTTCTCTCTAAACATAAAATTTTGGCACGAATCTAAAGTTATTCAAAGTAACTTGACTTATTACAACTCTTCCTAATTCAGTTATATCTCAAATAATTCTCATGATTTCGGTTATCATTTTTAGTAATTCAGTGAATTCTCATTTATTCAGTTATTTTGTGTCAACTCAGGTGAATTGTAATTGATTTACAAACCTATTGACACGTCAATTCAGCGAGTTATTTTTCCCTCGCATTATTGAAAAATCGGATGTCAATGATGAATTTCAAACTAGTGGAAAAATTATGTTGCAAAGACACAAAAAATGTTCGGAAAGCATAATTCAGATTGATTGAATGACTAATTATGAACCCTAACGGCATATCAACCGTCTAAAATCTCTAGTTTTATGCATACATCGATGATTGGAAGTGTTTTGTAACATTAAATCTTAAATCCGCTGATTTATTTGGAGATTTATTTTTATTTTCACTCGTAGATGTGTTTTTCGTAGTATTGTGTAGCTGGGCATTCGCTTATGTTTCACACACACGAGTGTGCGTCCGTGGGTGTGCGGCCGGCAGCGTGTGCCGCGGCAACAATACCGAGGTCAGCGCTCGAGAAGGGGTACAACAGGGCGAGAGGGGGGGTGCCGATATTTACTTTGTAACCGAATAATAATAATTCACCCAGACGAAGAAAACAGCAATTTCCGTGACGGCAAATCCAGATGAAATGGTGCACTCTGATTAGCCTAACGCTATCGTTTATAATTAAAAAACTATGCGTCGGACGAGCTTGCGGCAAAGAAATTCTCGGTTGGATTTGAGTCAGGTATCACGCTGGCTGGTCCGTGTCCACCAATTTAGGGACATCCTGTATTTAAACGATTAAAACTACGGGTAATGCTACGAATGAACGTGGCAATAATCTTGATTTTGTGAAAGTTTTGGGTAAAACTATGATTTCGGTTGGTGATGCTTCGAGCGAATTTTAGCGTCTGTTTGCTGAAATTAGCGCGAAACAATGCCAGATCTTCGATTGTCATTTAATACGCCTGACGCGTCGAGCTGCGTCCGTTGGTTACAATAATTAGGATATCGTACGATCCCGAATGTATTCATTTGTTATTACACGCTGCTGTCCGACAGTTCGTGAAATAACCAACAGACGCAGCTCGGCGCGTCAGGCGTAGTAAATGACAATCGAAGATCTGGCATTGTTTCGAGCTAATTTCAGCAAACAGACGCTAAGATTCACTCGAAGCATCAACAACCAAAGCACAGTTTCACCCAAAACTTACAAAAAATCGAGATTATCGCCACGTTTATTCGTTGCATTACCCGTAGTTTTAATCGTTTAAATATTCTCATTACGTTTATAATCGTTAAGTTACCGTGAAGTGTTGTGAGAATTGTTAATTTTACACGTTTAACTGTAGCGTAGTTAGCTGTTAAGGAATATTTTTATTTTACCAATAATCTTACCAACGTTGATTTACTGTAGCTGTATTGTTAGAATAATTGTACTAGAAAATTAGAGATCAAGATGGACAGGGACGTGCGGACGACCAGGATGCATCGGATACTGGCGGAGACCGGGAACAACTTCACAGGATCGGCGAGGATGTACCGAGAGCGATTCCCGGAGGACGGGCAGCCACCGTCGAGGCAGTCTTTTCGAAGGTACGATGTTCGCAATGAAATAATTTTCAGAATTGCATAATCGTGTTAATTTGCACTAGAACTCTACGCAGCTTGCGCGCATTGCCCTGAATAATATATTTTAAACATTTATGCGACATAACTGTCGGCTACGTCAATTTTTTTCCTGCAAGAAGCCGATGCTTGTGAAACTTTGCAACAATGTATGATTCGAGTATGCGAAACTTCATCTCTAGGCTGGCGGCAACGGAGCAGGAGCACGGCGTGCTGAAGCGGGCACGCGAGCAGCGCATCAAGCCGGTGCGGGATGGCCCACTCCGAGCAGCGGTGGAACACGCCGTCCAGGAAAACGGAAGACAGAGCCTCAGACGCCTCGCGAGGACACTGCGTACGTTCCTTTTTTCTTCGTTATATTTTTTCTCAATTTAATTTATTCTGAGATGTACGTATGGGGCATTCCGTGCCAAATTCGCTAATTTCAACACTCTCTATTATTGGTTTTCTTGAATTTTTTTGACGCAATAGTGTCTATAAAACTACCAATTGCCGTGCAACATTTTTCCGTGTACCCGCTTCGGGGTGAAGAATATCCAAACCTTTTCCAGGATCTGTGAGAACGCTAAAAAATTCAATTTCGTGTTTTCATCAATTTCAGATCGACCCCGTGATTAGATGATTTTTTAAATATTGCTTCCGGCGTTTCCAGAAATTTCCAACTGACCAGAATTAACCGTATTTTAGTTATTCACATTGAAATCAATGGTGCGCGGGCAACCTGAACTGTTCGTTTCATGCGAGGGGGAAATAATTCGAGATTTGAGTAACACGGTAATTGTTTGAGTTGAATTAATCTGAATAAATTAATGTTGTTTAACTTAATTTTCTTATTTGAAATCAATTCTTTTAAGTGAGGTAGATTCATATGATTCAACTTGATTCGTTTCAATTCATAAATTTCAATTCTTGATAATTCACGCTAATTCAAGTGAGGTTGAAAAGTTTTCAATTCGTTCTATCGCATTTCCAATTAATTCAAATTATTTTTCTTAACTCTACTTCATTTCACATTTTTATTTAATTTTTACTCTCTGTAAACATATAATTCTGGCATGAACCCAAAGTTATTTGAATATGGGCTATTCCGCGTCAACCGAATCAGTCATGTCTCAGATATATTTTTAATTTGACATGTGGATTATGTGGGAGGATTTAGATTTTTGTGCCAAAGCGCGAATCTCATAATGCAAAATTCGATTTTTTATTAACAATAACAAATTAGACTCCCATTTTTTTCAAAAATTCATAACTTTGGCAAAAAATTAGATACAATATATTTTTTTTTCAAATCACGCGGCAAGCTCCATAGAATTTAAAAAAAAATACGAAACGGTAAAAAGAAGTTGTTATCAATTGTTTATTTGACAATTAATTTTTCAAAGATTTTTAAAACAGTGACTGACACGATCAAAAAATTTTTTTATAATTCTGACATGTTCCTTGAACTGTACTACAACCTGTGAATTAATTCCAGAGGGGTGTTTTTCTTCGTTTTCGAGTAAAAAATCATTAAAGGTGTCGATGCACGTGAAATTGCGGCGCGCCGAGTCTCTACGTATTGGCGGGCGGCCGGTTGCCGTCCACCGCTACACCGCGGTGGCCTCGTAGCGTTATTTTAGAGTCATTTTCACAATGTAGGACATGATTGAAGAATCTGAAAAAAATACTGTAGCTTCACAAGGCCTGCTCGAAGCGATAAGTGAAGTTTCAGGAATGTGTTTTTCACCGTTTTTTTATTACAGAGATTCAAAATAACGGTTACACACCATGAAAGGGCACATGAATGATAATAATTACATAACTTGCTACTTATTTTAAAATAAAAACACATTCTTGAAACTTCACTTATCGCTTTGAGCAGGCCTTGTGAAGGTACAGTATTTTTTTCAGATTCTCCAATCGTGTCCTACATCGTGAAAATGACTGAAATAACGCTGCGACGCCACCGCGGTGTAGCGGTGGACGGCAACCGGCCGCCCGCCATTACGTAGAGACTCGGCGCGCCGCAATTTCACGCGCATCGACACCTTTAATGATTTTTAACTCGGAAACGAAAAAAAACACCTCTCTGGAATTAATTCACAGATTGTAGTACAGTTCAAGGAACATGTCGAAATTTAAAAAAAATTTTTTGATCGTGTCAGTCACTGTTTTAAAAATCTTTGAAAAATTAATTGTTGAATAAACAATTGATAACAACTTTTTTTCACCGTTTCGTATTTTTTTTTAATTCTATGGAGCTTTCCGCGTGATTTAGAAAAAAATATATTGTATCTAATTCTTTGCCAAAGTTATGAATTTTTGAAAAAAATGGGAGTCTAATTTGTTATTGTTAATAAAAAATCGAATTTTGCATTATGAGATTCGCGCTTTGGCACAAGAATCCAACTTCTCCCACACAATCCACATGCCAAATTAAAAAAATATCTGAGAGATAACTGATCCGGTTGACGCGGAATAGCCCATATACTTGATTTAATTTTCCGTAATTCAGTTGTGTCTCAGTTAATTCTCAACATTTCAGTTATATTCAGTGATTCAGTTAATTCTCATTAATCAAGTTATTTTCCATTCATCCAGGTGAATTGTAATTAAGCCGAAAATCCATTGACTCGTCAGTTCGGCGAGATATTTCCCCGTCGGTTTGATGCGAAATTTTATTACCAAGTCATACCTCGTTCTGTTGGGTGAGATTTATTAGAGACGAGATAATCTTGGACACAAATTCAACGTATATTTAGGGGTCAATGCGATAATTGTCTCTTCGTGCTTTCTAAAAGGAGTAATTAATTCCCTACAGAGGTTCCTCGAGAATCTGTGAGAAAAATCGCACGCGAGCTGAACCGTCCATTCAAGTACCAGCCGGTGCAAAAGCTGTGCCCAGGTGATGCCGAACGAAGACTGACGTACTGTCGCTGGGGACTGGAGCGTCTGCAGGAGGATCCCGATTTCTTCAGGAAGGTGTGCTTCACGGACGAAGCGCTGTTCACGAACCTCGAACTCGTCAACAAGCAGAACTGTCGTTGGTGGGCTCCGGAAAACCCACACTGGATCGTCGAACAGGACAACCAGCACCGTTGGAAGCTCCACGTCTGGGTTGGAGTATTACAGGACAGGATCCTCGGGCCCATTTTCCTCGACGGAAATCTCACGTCAGCCAAGTACACGACCGTACTCACCGAGGAACTCCCCCGCCTGATGGACGGAAACCCCATCCGTATGGACCAGGTTTGGTGGCAGCAGGACGGGGCCCCTGCCCACAACAGTAACGCGAACAAGGCAATCCTGGACGCCATGTTCCCGGAGCGCTGGATCGGTACGAGAGGTCCGGTTAGGTGGCCAGCGCGCTCACCAGATCTCACCGTCTGTGATTTCTGGTTCTGGAGTAGAGTCAAGCAAATCGTCTACGAACGGGCCCCCACAACAAAACACGACATGCGCCACCGCATCGCCGAAGCGTGTGCCGCTATTCCTGTTAGGGAGATGCAACGGGTGCGAGGGTCGATCCGGAAACGGCTCGCACTTACTGTCCAGCAGAACGGAGGGCACATCGAGCATCTCCTCAGGCAACGGAACCAGGAATGAAATGTGAGATATGAATCTTTTTACAAATCTTCAATGATTGACAACGCGAAACTGTCATGAATTATTATTATTGTTATTTAGAGGGTTAAAAAAAAATCCTCAGATGTGTGAAAATAATATAACAGAAGTGGTGGGACGTCAAAACTCTCTTTGTTTGCTACCGCACACAAAACTGTATATGATGTTTGAATAACATAGGAATCGTTATCATCAAAAAGGCACCTCGTATTTTTCTTATTGTGCTGTTTAATGTTGAAAATAGGTTAGACGATAGTCCCGTGGGATCTCGAGGATAAGCAAGGTACGGCTATCGGCGGACACGAAGAGCTGGCAAAATCAGACGTGAAACGCAAGACAAGTTTCTTTTTATTAAACGCTCGTATTAAACACTACAAAACTCTAATGATTGATTCTTATTGCGAAGAAATTTGAGCTTCAGCGTTTCTGTAATGCGAGAATGGTGTCACGAAAATCGTAAAAAGTCGAGTGCACATTCGTTTGTTTTTGATGCACGTTAAACTGCATCTGTAGTTTCAAAAATGTCAAATCTAATTTTATCAAAATATGTGCCTCGTATTTTTCTAATCCTCATATTTGATTCTCGAAAACAGATGCGACGACAGTTCCGTGTGGTGTGGACGACAGCTAGGAATGGCTTTTGGCGGACGATAACACAGAACGAGACGAGAAATGAAATGCAAGACAAGTTTCTTTCTATTAAACGCTCGTATTAAACACTACAAAACTCTAATGATTGATTCTTATTGCGAAGAAATTTGAGCTTCAGCGTTTCTGTAATGCGAGAATAGTGTCACGAAAATCGTAAAAAGTCGAGTGTACATTCGCTTGTTTTTGATGCACGTTAAACTGCATCTGTAGTTTCAAAAATGTCGAATCAAATTTTATCAAAATATGTGCCTCGTATTTTTCTAATCCTCATATTTGATTCTCAAAAACAGATGCGACGACAATTCCGTGTGGTGTGGACGACAGCTAGGAATGGCTTTTGGCGGACGATAACACAGAACGAGACCAGAAATGAAATACAAGACAAGTTTCTTTTTACTACAGGCTCGTATTGAATACTACTGAACTCTAATGAATCTTATTGCAAATAAGCCTGAGTTTCAGCGTTTCTGTAACGCGAGAATGGTGTCACGAAAATGGTGAAAAGTCTAGTTCACATCCGTTTGTTAGATTTAATTTCATCAAAATATTTGCCTCGTATTGTTCTAATCGTGATATTTGATTCTCAAAAACAGGTACGACGACAGTTCCGTGGGATGTGGACGACAGCAAGGAACGGTTTTTGGTGGTGGTTTTAGTGGGTATTCTGTAAGGCGAGTCCCACACTCCTGGGAGTGACGGTACCCTACCTAGGGTGGTCCATAAAGGATTTCCCCACCGATTTGGCCATACGCAAAGAAAAAAAAAAAAAAAAAAAAAAAAGAAAAATAAAGAAATAAGTAAATGAATGAATAAATAAATGAACGAATCAATGAATGAATTAATGAATAAATAAATGAATGAATCAATGAATAATTAAATCAATGAATGAATGAATGAATCGATGAATAATTAAATCAATGAATGAATGAATGAATCGATGAATAATTAAATGAATGAATGAATGAATGAATAAATAAATAAATAAATAAATTAAATAATCATAAATAATTATATGTACACGCACGAATACAGTATCTCAGATCACGTCGATTCAGAAATTTAAACTTGTATGTCGAGGTGGTGCACTCGTGATCTGTGAAAAAATACACCATTTACAATAATGCTGCGTCCGTTTCATAATGCATTAAATTTTCAGTAAATAATGCTTCAATTCAATGTCTTCAACAAAATGTTGTGTAGCTACATTATGAAACTGCGACTACAGTCGCAATTAAAACAAAGAAACGAATAAATGCGTTAATTAAACGAATTCACGGAACACTTTTCAAATTGTCCTGAAAGTAACAGCACCGAGTAGCGGAAAACGATCTGTTGGTAATACTTTTACACTAAATGGTCACTAATTTTGATAAGATAATTATCATTTTTAAATTGTCATCAAGTACGGTTAAGCATAGGGTACGACGTGTGGGTTGACAATGTGCAAATGGCCGCCGTCACAGAGATTATGTACAAGAGTCGGAAAGAAACGAACCGAGCACTCTTCAAAATTATCTTAGACAACGATAGTTTGACAGAGATGAGTCCAACCGGGAAAGGCAAACACGAAGCAATGCCGGAGAATATTTATTACGCAGTGAAAAGTAATTACGCATTATTCAATGTATAGAAATGTAGCGGGCAACATTGCAAATATTATGCCCGCGTCCCTGTAAATTTCAGTATTCGTTGAAAAAATTTTCAGCGAGGAGGACGGATTAACATAAGAGGAGTATCGAAGGTGCATAATTCTGTTGTGCAATACTATGCGCGATCCGAAAAAATAACGGATTCCCGAATTTACGCATTGTACATATTTTGAATGAAACAAAATATTTCATTGCACATGTAAAAACCAATCAAACATTTGTATTACCATATCTGTAAGGAATTGTATAGAATTAAGTATCAAATCTCTGCATCGGTTTACAAACTCAATATTATTTTGCTAATTATTGTCATTGACGAACTGTCATTGAATTGAAATGTAAAGTGAAGCGTGGCGGTCGCATTTACGAAAAAATACTGTCTTTGTCGCCCACGAAATGGAAAAATCACAGGTAAAAGGTAGATGAATCATAACCTGACGATTATTCCTTCATGCTTCTACTTCTGTCATAACATCGGCCATACTTTCGCCGTACTTTAACGATACCTCAGCCTGTCGTGCTTCGTACATACTTATGTCATCTGGATAAGA
Organism: Neodiprion virginianus; assembly: GCF_021901495.1. Classification (NCBI taxonomy): domain Eukaryota; kingdom Metazoa; phylum Arthropoda; class Insecta; order Hymenoptera; family Diprionidae; genus Neodiprion; species Neodiprion virginianus. Next base: position 16,850 of record NW_025804455.1, read on the forward strand.
ATAGTACGATTTTCGTATTGAAGTAAAGAGCAATGCAAGGGTTTCGTTCTAAACAAATGCGAGTCATTTCGTTCTTACGCATTACGTATCAATTTGTCGGACAATTAACGAAATTCCAGAATGCAACGGCATATTTTCATCGAAAATAATTTCGAACCGTGGTTTACTGACCCCGGTTTGATCATTGCGTGAAAATAACGCTGGGTCGTGGCAATATTGCGCTCATTGTTACTACTAGAATCACAGAAAAGTCGGCCACCCATGTGCTTTGTTGCCGCGGAAATATTCGACGTACGAAAGTAAATACACGGTGTCAGAATTAACCAATTTTCGCGCATCGTTCTCCAGAATATAAATAAACTGACCTAGAATTTTGCGACGAACAAGCAATACACTGTCAAAATTCGGGTGGATTCTGTTCGTTTCTTGAAATCATTTTTGTGTAAAATAAGAGTGATAAGCCTTTGTCAATAATGCTGCACTTTGACGGAATCGGGATGATTCGATGATCATTTTCGAAAGAATTTCAATTTTTGCGCTACATCATCTCGACGTCGCCGCGTCGGCAAACGGTAATAGCGGGATCTTGATCGGCCGGATCGGCCACGCGCGAGCGTTCGCTAACCTCCGTGCTACAACGGTTGTCACTGGCAACCGATGATAACAAAATGCTTGTTAACCTCCCGTTATGCTGCTTTCGTGTAATTATCATTGATAATTTTAAATGCGGACGTTTTTGTCACGCTTCTCTCAATGCAGATATTTTCAAACTACTAATCTTGCTGCTCGCCTAGCTGCAAACAGAGAAAGTCAGTCCAACGAAACTCATCGCGCAGAATCGTCAATGACATATCGTATACCGCTACCTGGACTCGGGTGAAGTTGGCGCTGGTCGATTTTGCCAGATATTTCAATTCCACCTGTTCCGCCAGTTAGTACCGAATTTTCGACAAAAAGTTCGAATTTTGAGATTTATTTCTGGGTGATTGGTTTGACGAATCCCGGAAAATTTTTGATATCCGCGCTCAGGATTTTGCGTATTTTCAGAAAAAAAAATTAAACCCTATTTTTGTTCTCGAAATCGAAAAATTTTTTTTCGCGCGCAAAAACGGCTGTTTCTAAAAAAATTTCGACTTCACTATCGGAGAGATCGTTGCAAATCCTTTAGAAATCATGCAAAAAATTTCTCAAATTATCACACGGCTAGATTTTGGAGGGGGGTGGCCACCTTATCGTGGTCACCCTGTATATATACACATATTATTTATGAATTTTAGTTTTAATTTAATTTTTTATCAAAATAATTAAATTATTAATTATTTAATTTAAATAATGATTAAATTAGTAAATATTATATGATTTATAAATATAAATTTATATGAGAGTTAATTATAAGAAATTCGGCAAAAATATAATTCGCCCGTTTAACAAAAACATGTCTTTTTGATAAAATGTTAAAGGTCTAATTTGCTCAGTGAAAATTTTGAATAGCCGCAGTATTCTAACTGTGCAAAGGTAGCATAATAATTTGTTCTTTAATTTAGGACTGGAATGAATGATTTTACGAGATTGAGGCTGTCTTATAATTATTAGTTATTGAATTTAATTTTTGAGTTAAAAAGCTTAAATTTTATTAGAGGACGAAAAGACCCTATAGAGTTTTATAATTATATTTATTTTATTGATTAATTTATTTTCATGAAATAAATATAATTATTTTGTTGGGGTGATAGTTAAATTTGATAAACTTTTTATTTTGTGTTACATTAATTAATGAATTTTTGATCCTCTATTTCAGATTATTAGATTAAATTACCTTAGGGATAACAGCGTTATTTTTTTTAAAGTTCTTATTGACATAAAAAATTGCGACCTCGATGTTGGATTAAAATTTATTTTGGGTGTAGAAGCTTAAAAATTTAGGTCTGTTCGACCTTTAAAATTTTACATGATCTGAGTTCAAACCGGTTTAAGCCAGGTTGGTTTCTATCCTTGATTTTATTAAAAATTTTTAGTACGAGAGGACCATAATCTTAAATTATTATAATTTTATTTAAAATGAATTTTATTAAATTTGTTAACTATTTTGGCAGATTAATGTGATAAATTTAGAATTTATTTATGTATATTTTATTATACAATTAGTAATTTATATCGATGAATTGATTATAGTTTTTTCACGAAGATTAATTTTACTTATTATGGTATCAGTTAGAGTGGCTTTTTTAACTCTTATAGAGCGTAAAGTTTTAGGTTTAATTCAGATTCGTAAAGGGCCTAATAAAGTTAGAATTGTAGGTATTTTACAGCCATTTTCTGATGCTATTAAGTTATTTTCTAAAGAGTTTTCTGTTCCTTTAATATCAAATTTTTTTCCTTATTTTTTATCTCCTTTAATTATATTAATATTAATATTGATTTGTTGAATAACAATACCTTATGTTACTTATTTTTATTCATTTGATTTAAGTTTGGTGTTTTTTTTATGTTGTTGAGGTATTGGAATTTATCCTGTTATGATTTCTGCATGATCTTTAAATTCCAAGTATTCTTTTTTAGGCATATCACGTACTGTAGCTCAGACAATTTCTTATGAAGTTAGTTTAGTTATAGTAATTTTATCAATTTTATTTTTCATTGAAGGTTATTCAATAAATTTATTTAGTTTATATCAGGATTTTATTCGATTAATTTTTTCAACTTTTCCTTTAAATTTTGTTTGATTCATTATTTGTTTAGCTGAAACAAATCGAACACCTTTTCATTTTTCTGAGGGGGAATCAGAGTTGGTTTCTGGGTTTAATATTGAGTATAGAGGTGTAGGATTTTCATTAATTTTTTTATCTGAATATTCAAGAATTTTATTCATAAGCATATTATTTGTTTTAATGTTTTTAGGAGGCGATTTATATAGTTTTATTTCTTATTTTATAATGATTTTTATTAGATTTTTATTTATTTTAATTCGAGAAACTTTGCCTCGTTTACGTTATGATAAATTAAAGATAATGGCTTGAAAAAAAATTTTACCTGTTGCATTGAATTATATAATTTTATTTATGGGTTCGAAATTTATATTTTATTGTTTTTTATCAAAAATTATAATCAAAATTCAATTATTCAAGTTCAAATCAATAAAAGATTTGAAACTTTTATATTATGTTTTCAAGACATAAACTTATTCAAGTTCATTGTTTGTAGGGTTAATTTAATTTAATAAATAGTCTCATATTTTTGTTAATATAGGATATATTAAAAAATAAAAGAAGTATACTAATGTTAAAATTTGTCCAAAAATAATAAATGGATTTTCTACAGGTCTTATTCCAATTCGTGTTAGTATTGATACAATTCTAATAAATATTCAAAATAGAAATTGTCTGAATGGATAAAAATTTAATCCTGTAAAATTCATTATTTTATAAAAAGGTATAATTAATAAGACTAAAATAGATATTAAAAGAAGAATTACTCCTCCTAATTTATTAGGGATAGATCGTAGGATTGCATATGCAAATAAAAAATATCATTCAGGTTTAATATGAGGTGGGGTAATTATAGGATTAGCAGGGGCAAAATTGTCCGGGTCTCCTAATATATTGGGATTTATTACAATAATATAAATTAAAATGAAGTATATTAAAATAAATCCTACAATGTCTTTTAATAAAAAGTATGGTTGAAATGGTATTTTGTCAATATCACTATTAGTTCCTAAAGGATTTCTTGATCCTGTATAATGGAGAAATATTAAATGAATAATTGTTATTATAATAATAATAAAAGGAATAATAAAATGAAGATTAAAAAATCGTGTTAGTGTAGCATTATTAATAGAAAATCCTCCTCATAATCATTGTACTAAGAATTCTCGTAAATACGGGATAGCTGAAAGGAGGTTTGTGATTACAGTGGCTCCTCAAAAAGATATTTGCCCTCAAGGTAAGACGTATCCTAAAAATGCAGCTGCTATAGTAAATAATAACATTATTGTTCCTGTCATTCAAGTTGGTTTAAAGTTGAATGATCCAAAAAATATTCCTCGTCCGATACGTAAATATATACAGATGAAAAATATAGAAGCACCATTTGCATGTAAATTTTTGATTATTCAACCATTATTAATATCTCGGTCAATATGAATAATTCTATCAAATGCTATTTGAATATTAGGTGTATAATGTATAGCTAAAAAAATACCTGTAATTAGTTGGGTTACTAAACATAATCCTAACAATGAACAAAAATTTCATATCGAATTAATATTCGATGGTGTTGGTAAATCTACTAAAGATCTATTAATAATTTTTAATAAACTATTTTTTAAACGTAAAGGTAACATTGGAAAGTTTTTCGTAAAGGTCCTAAACTGATATTAGAAATTCTTACAACAATAATTAGTGTAATGAATAAATAGTTTATTATTATAAATGAAATAATGAAATTTGGTTTATTGAATAATTTATTCAATGATGTTTCAATTAATATACTTTTATTCAGTTCAATATAAGGGAATTTTATTGTATCTTCAAATAAAAAATTTATTTTACTATAAATAATTATTAATATAAATATTAAAACAATTATGATAATATTTATTATTATTCATTTGTTAAAAAGAAATTTTACATTTGAGATTAATCTTGATACATGAATAAAAATAATTAATAATCTTCCTAAAAAACTTAAAAAAATTATATATGAGTATCGAAATCTTATATTTGACATTCCTGATGTTACAGAAATTGAAGATGTTTGGATTAGTTAGATTCATCCTATTGTAAATGGAGTTTTTGTTGAATATATTATTATAGTGTTGATTAATATAAATAGTATGAAAATTTTTATAATGAATTAATTTAAATGAATTTATATTAATCAGTTTTAAAAAAAAATTTTTTCTCTGATTTACAAAATCAATATTTTTAGTAAACTATTGAAACTTATATTTTATGTTAAATTTCAAAAAATAGTTCATCAAAATATTAAAATATAAATATTATATATATATATATATTAATCTTGGAGATGAATGATAGGAATTTTTTTTCTTTTTTTTGAAATTGATATATATACATATTATATATATATATATATATATATATATATATATATATATATATATATATATATATATATATATATATATAAATTTATATATAAATATAAATAATATATATATATGTAATATGTATATATATCAATTTCAAAAAAAAGAAAAAAAATTCCTATCATTAATCTCCAAGATTAATATATATATATACATATATTATACATATATACATATATATAATTTATTATTTTAATAGATTTTTATTATTTAGTTCATTTTATATTTTTAATTGGATTCTTATGTTCAAGATTAAATCGGTTTCATTTATTGATAGTTTTATTAAGAATTGAATTTATTATTTTGATATTATATTCAATATAAATTTTATTTTTAAATGTGTATATATTAGAGATGTATTTTATTATAATTTTTTGAATTTTTAGGGTTTGTGAGGGGGTTTTGGGTTTATCTATTTTGATTTATATAATACGTTTACATGGTAATGATTATTTTCAAGTTTTAAAAATTTTTTGATGATAAAGTTTTATTTTTATTTATTATTTTTAATTATAGTTTCTAAGAATAATTTTCGATTTTTTCAGGTTGATTTATTTTTTTTAAGATTTCTTTTTATATTTTCTGGAAATTATAGATTTGAATTTAAGAGTATAAATATTTTTTTGTTATGTGATAATTTATCTTTTGGGTCAGTTTTATTAACTTTATAAATTGGAGCATTGATAATTATATCAAGGTATTTTATTTATGAATTAAAAATTTATTTGAATTATTTCATTTGATTAATATTTTTTTTAATTTCATTTTTACTTTTGACATTTACGGTAAATAATTTATTTTTATTTTATCTTTTTTTTGAATGTAGTTTAATTCCTACTTTTTGTTCAATTTTAGGATGAGGTAGTCAATTGGATCGGGTTCAAGCAGGTATTCATTTATTATTTAACACTTTATTGGCTTCTTTACCTTTATTATTAACAATTATTTTGGATCATAAGTAAAAACAATGGTTAATTGCACGAAGACTTTTATTGAAGATAAGTATTTTAATAGGTTTACATAGGTAACGCACACTATTCTTAATAGAACAGTACTCGCAGTGTTACCAGCATAGAAATATAAAAGGAAAAGAACATACACCTATTACATTGTTACCAACACCCCCCCTCAATGTAATATACCCTTAAAATAGATATTTATTCATAAACTAATTCATACAGACCACAGTTTTTAATAAACCTTGATAGTAAATTTTTATTTAACGCTTTTGTGAACATATCTGCGGTTTGGTTTTCAGTTTTAATATATTTTAAAATTATTTTTCCGCTTTTGATCAACTCCTTTATAAAATGAAATCTTATATCAATATGTTTTAATCTTTTAACACTTTCAGTGTTCGCTACCATTATGGCACTCTGATTGTCACAAAACATTGTGACAGGACACACTTTTACAATATTGAAATCTTTAAGCAAGTTAATTAGCCAGCACGCCTCACTAGCAGCCATACTGATGGCTATGTATTCTGACTCGGTAGAAGACACTGGCCTGTTTTTTTGAAGACCAAGAAATTAAACAATCTGCAAACATGAAACAATAGCCAGTTGTCAACCTTCTATCCTTCAAATCTCCTCCCCAATTAGCATCACAATATCCCAATAATGAGTTGCTATTACATTGGTAAACAAGTTTGTAATTAGTAGTATATTTTACATATCTTAATACTCTCTTTAATGCAGTTAATAATGCATTATTTGCATTATTTTGGTACCTGCTTAACATTGACATAACAACACACAAATCAGGCCTTGTCCCTGACACTGCATAAGACAAGCAACCTATAATTTGTCTACATTTTCTTTCAATGTTTTTATCAATTACAGACTCGTTTTTTTCTTCTAATATTTTAGTGTTAAAGTTCAAATCCATTGGTGTACATATTTCTTTACAATTTTGCATATCAAATTTTTGCAATACATTTTCCAAATATTCCTTTTGATTTAATTCAGTAATTCCTGTATCTAAATCTTGTTTTACATGAATACCTAAGAAGTTTGAAACTAACCCTAAATCCTTCATTTTAAATTCATTATTCAACAGTGACTTAAGATTACATATTTGTTTTTTATTATTACCAAACATTAGTAAATCATCTACATACAGTAAAACATATATTTTTGCATTACCTTCACATTTTGTGTACAGACAAGGATCACTTTTTGATTTTATAAAACCTTGTTTCATAATTACTGAATTAAATTTATCATTCCAGTATTTTGGTGATTTTTTTAACCCATACAGAGATTTATTTAACTTAACAATCTCTTTATTGTCGCAATATGCACCTTCTGGTAATTCTAAATACACTTTTTCATCAATATCTCCATATAGGAAGGCTCCTGTAACATCCATTTGACTAATCGGTAAATTTAGCTTTGCTGCTATACAAACGAATAATCTGAAAGTTGCCAATTTAGCTACTGGTGCATATATATCACATAAGTCCATTGTATCACACTGCTCAAAACCTCTCGCCACTAATCTAGCTTTATACTCTACATTATTATTCGAGTTTTTGATTTTAAATACCCACTTACCACCTACTGTCCTTTCAGTAACCGGTTCTTCACAAACAGCCCAAGTGTTGTTTCCTTTCAAAGTTTTTAATTCTCTTTGAACTGCTTCTTGCCACTTATTTGCGTCTCTTCGTTGCATGGCATCTTGGTAAGTCTTTGGTTCATTTCCTTCGACATAGACATGATGACATTTGTAAAATGACGTCTGTTTCCTTATTCTAGTACTCTTCTCACGGGTCGGTCTTTCTTCATTATCATCATAGCTGGATTCTTCTTCACTGGAACATGGTACATAGACACTGTCACCTTCACTAGATACGTTGAAGGTTTCCTCTTCCTGTACAGGCGGTACTTCATTCTCATTTTCCATCCTTTTTTCTTCATCTTCACTCTTCTCTTCTCTGTCTTTAGTATGCCTTTGACTTGTCTCTTCCTTCTTCTCCACAGTATTATCCAGCATGACTAATTGCTCCTTCTGCTTCATCCCTTTTTCTAGAAATACAATGTCTCTTTTTACTTCAACGCTATTCTTTTCCGAGAAGAATATTCTGTAGCCCTTGACATCTTCGCCATACCCAACCATGACTCCTTTCTCTCCTTTAGGGTCCTATTTTCTCCTCTTCTCCTTTGGAACATGGACATACACAGGATTTCCGAAAATTTTTAGACCCGTTATGTCAAATTGTTTGCCTGTCCACGTTTCATATGGGGTTTTTCCTGTTTCGTTGCTTTTACTTGTTCTATTTATCACATATGCTGCAGTATGAACAGCTTCTGCCCACAGCTTCTTGGGCAAACCTGCTGCACACAACATTGTACGTGCTGATTCTATTAGAGTTCGATTCTCTCTCTCTGCCTTGCCATTTTGTTCAGGTGTATATGGCACTGTGGTTTGATGAGTTATTCCGCGTTTCTCGAACAGGTTTTGCAGTTCTTTGTTCACAAACTCTAATCCATTATCGCTTCTAAAGCACAGTACTTTGTTTTTGGTTACATTTTCGGCCTTGTACAAAAAATTCTCAATACACTTTCTCACTTCATCTTTGCCTTTTACAAAGTACACTGATCTGTAGTTTGAGTAGTCATCTTTAAGAATAACAAAATATCTGGAGCCTCCCACGCATGGTACCTCCATGGGTCCGCAAGTATCTGCATGTATCAACTCACATGGCTTACTCGTTTTATTTTCACTGGCACTGAAAGGCAAACGATGTATTTTGCCCTCCAAGCAACCTTCACACTTAAAGTCCTCGTCTTTTACTTTAATGTTGTTGTTTTTAAGCACTGTTCTCACATACTGTAAGTTTTGATGAGCAAGTTTTTCGTGCCACTCTTTAAGTCCCGATTTCACTTCAGTCGCATTTGCTATCTCACACTTATAACGCACGTCCATATAGTACATATCTCCGTTACGACACGCTACGGCACACACAGTATTTTTCTTGTAAGATTTACACAAGTTATTGTCCACTTTCACAATATAACCTCTTTCTGTCGCGCATTTGACAGAAAACAGGTTTGTTTTTAATTCCGGAACGAAGAGTACGTTGTCTATGGTTGTGTTCACCCATTCGCGGCCATTAAATACCTCTAGCGCCACCTGTCCGAATCCGAGTGCACTAATTTCCTCGCCATTTCCAATGATCACTGTTTTATTGTTCGACGATAAATATGTTGTAAATAGGTTGCGATCACGGCACATATGTTGACTAGCGCCCGAGTCCACTAACCACTGAGATTGTTGGACGTGTCTATTTACATTCATCACCATAAATGCGTTACTTTTACTGTCTTTTTCCCGATTCTTCTTGAAATAGCACTCACTTTTAGTATGTCCCACTTTATTGCAGTAATAACACCTTTTTACCGGTCTATTGTCGTGTCCCGAACCCTTGTTTTGATTACACTCACTTTTATAATGTCCCAGCTTATTGCATTTATAACACTTAATGTTTTTCTTAGCTACAAACGCCGATGATGATGAGTTTTGAGGCTCCTTTTCGTTTATTCGTTCCTCTTCTATCAATAATCTCGCGACGAGATTATCTAGCGTTTGTTTCTCGTCCGGCGCGGACTCCCACGCCGACACAAAATGCTTATACGCACCTGGAAGTGACATTAGCACTTTTGTTATGACGAACCTTTCTGAAATGTCTTCTCCCATCTGTTTGAGCTGGTTTCTTAATTCTTCTATTTTAGATAAGAATGTAGACATCGCGGTGCCCTCCTCGTACTTATATTGAAAGAAACGTTGTTGAACTATTATATATGGATACTTGTTTCAGATTTTTGCTCATACACACTCGCAAGTTTTCGCCACATTTCCGCTGACGTAGTACAAGTTATGATATGCATCATCACGCTTTCCGACATCCTTGTAACAAGCCATGATTGAGCCTTCGCGTCTTTCTTTTCCCATGCAGCCTTCTCACCCGCCGCCTCTGGTTTCACACTTCTCCCGTCTGCGACCTCTAGCAAACCTTGACCCCGTAGTAAAACGACGGTTTGAAACTTCCAAATATTCCAGTTAGATGCTCCTTCGAGCCTTGTGTGCGTCTGGAGTCTGAAACTATTGTCGTCTTCCATCTTCCTGTTCGTCCCGACCTTGCTTGTTGCTTACTCGCTCGCAAGTATTTTCGTTTTCTAACCTCAATGCCACGCACTCGGCGAAAAAAAATTTCCTTGACGGAACAGTTGCTTTTCTTACTTTTTCTTAGGTTTATATGTCTGGGCCCATAACCTTTTGGATTATAAGTAAAAACAATGGTTAATTGCACGAAGACTTTTATTAAAGATAAGTATTTTAATAGGTTTACATAGGTAACGCACACTATTTTTAATAGAACAGTACTCGCAGTGTTACCAGCATAGAAATATAAAAGGAAAAGAACATACACCTATTACATTGTTACCAACAAATTATTTATTTATTTTATGAATTTAACAATTTATATTATATTTTTTCTGTAGAAAATTTATTTCAAGATTATTCATTTTATTTATTTGTATTTTTAATTTTTGCTTTTTTAGTAAAGTTACCTATTTTTTTCATACATTTATGGTTGCCTAAAGCTCATGTAGAAGCTCCTGTTTGTGGTACCATGATTTTAGCTGCTATTATATTGAAGTTAGGGGGGTATGGTTTATTGCGAGTTTATTTATATTGAATTAATGTGGGGATTCTTTTAAATATTTATTTAATTGTTGAGAGAATAATAGAAGGAATTTATATTAGTTGAATTAGAATATTTCAAGTTGATTTAAAATCTTTAATTGCTTATTCTTCAATTGCTCATATAATAATAATATTATCTGGCTTATTACCTTTAATAAGATGAGGAATTTATCGTTCTTATTCATTATGAATATCTGATGGTTTATGTTCTTCAGGTTTATTTTGTTTAGTGAATATTATTTATGAACGTTTGAGAAGTCGAATATTAGTTATTAATGAAGGTTTAATGAATTATATGCCTAGAATATGTTTATGATGATTTTTATTATGTTCTTCAAATATAGCAGCTCCTCCTTCTTTGAATTCAAGCAAATAATTAAAAAATATATAGGATTTTTTTAATAATTATGTTTATTTTTAATGAATTTAATGATTGTAAAAAAATTTTTTTTTTTTCATTTCTCTTTTTATAAAAGTAAATTAATAATTCTACATTAATATGATTGAATCTAGATGGAGGGAATTGAGTTGAATAAATTAATGAAATAAGAAAATAAATAATTTGAATAAATTATTTTTCTTGAATTGAAGAATAATTAATTTTTAAAAATTGAAGATATGAAATTAAATGAATGATCATCTATCTATCTGTATGTTTTCTTAAAACCTTATAATTAGTTTTAATCCATTGTATAAATGTTCCAAATTACAATTCATAAAGTAAATTGAATGGAATTCTCTTGATAAGTAATATTTTTATTTTAATTAATATGTGAGCAAATAATTAATAAATATGTAGGATTTTTTTAATAATTATATTTCTTTTTGATGAATTTAATTTATGTGAAAAAAATTTTTTTTTTTTTAATTTCTCTTTTTTTAAAAGTGAATTGAAAATCATAATAGATATATATATATATATATATATATATATATATATATATATATATATATATACGTATTTTATACAATAATATATTATACATTAATATAATTAAATATAAATACATTTATTTATATATATATATATATATATATATATATATATATATATATATATATATATATATATATATATATATATATATATATATATGTATATATATATTATACATTATTATAATTGAATATAAATGGAGGTGATTAAGTTGAATAATTTGATAAAATAAGAAAACAATCAATTCAAATGAATCATTTTTCTTAAATTGAAGAATAATGAATTTTTGAAAATGAAAAATATGAAATCAAATAAATAATCATTTATCTATCTATATGTTTTCTTTGAACCTTATAATAAGTTCTAATACATTTTATAAATGTTCCAAATTACCATTCATAAAGTAAATTAAATGGCATTTTCTTAATGAATAATATTTGAATTTTAATTATTATATGAGCAAATAATTGAAAAATACACAGGATTTTTTCAATAATTATATTTATTTCTAATAAATATAATTGATGTTGGAAAATTTTTTTTTTCAAAAATTTTTCAATTTTTAAAAGTAAACTAAAAATTATAATATATATATATATATGTCATAAATTAATATATTATACAATCATATATCATACATTAATATAATTATATATAAATGGAGGTAATCAAGTTGAATAATTTAATAAAATGAGGAAATAATTAATTTGAATAAATTATTTTTCTTAAATTGAGGAATAATCAATTTTTGAAAATCAAAAATATGAAATCGAATAAATAATCATTCATCTATCTGTTTGTTTTCTTCAAACCTTATAATTAGTTCTAATCCATTGTGAAAATGTTCCCAATACAATTCACAAAGTAAATTGAATGGCATTTGCTTGATGACTAAAATTTATATTCCAAATAATATGTGAGCAAATAATTGAACAATATATGGGATTTTCTTGATAATTATATTTATTCTTGATGAAATTAATTACTGGAAAAAAATTTTTTTTTTTCAAATTTCTCTTTTTTGAAAGTAAATTAAAAATTATAGTATATATATATATATATATATTAGGGTGGGTCAAAAAAATCAAGTATTTTTTTTTTTGGATTCGACACACGAAAACTAGTTCCTAGCTACCTCTAGAAAGTACTTACCAAATCTAAGCTCTTAATATTAACGGGAAGATTATGCTCATCATAGTTTTCCATTTTCAATTTAGTCTTATATAAAAATGGCCATATCTTATCACCAATAGATTGTTAAATTAGTTGCATCGTCAATATTTATAGGAAATTGAACGCTCTACAAAAATGGTCTCTTATACTTTTTTCATTAATCTAACCATTTAAAAGATATTCAAGGTAAAAGGTTGAAGTATTTTAAGGAAAATAACTTTTTGTTTTGAATTTTGTAACTTACTAAAAAATAATTATTGTCAAATGAGTTTCAGATATTTTCATAGGAAATTGAACGCTCTACAAAAAAGGTTTCTTGTGGTTAATCGATTACTGTAACCATTTAGAAGATATTCGCAGTAGAATCCCAATGCCTGTTGATTTTAATAGTTTTTAAATAATTATTTCCAATTTATCCATTTATTTGATGGATTTTGAGATAATTTATGATCTATTCCAGAAAGAGAAGGTTTTTATTTAAGAAATATCATCAAATATATCAGCAGAAAAAAAAAATTCTATTTTACCATATGAAATTTTATAATTCAATACAGTATTGATTGTACAATCAAAGAAAAAAAAAATTCTATTTAAAATATGGTAAAATAGAATTTTTTTTTTCTGCTGATATATTTGATGATATTTCTTAAATAAAAACCTTCTCTTTCTGGAATAGATCATAAATTATCTCAAAATCCATCAAATAAATGGATAAATTGGAAATAATTATTTAAAAACTATTAAAATCAACAGGCATTGGGATTCTACTGCGAATATCTTCTAAATGGTTACAGTAATCGATTAACCACAAGAAACCTTTTTTGTAGAGCGTTCAATTTCCTATGAAAATATCTGAAACTCATTTGACAATAATTATTTTTTAGTAAGTTACAAAATTCAAAACAAAAAGTTATTTTCCTTAAAATACTTCAACCTTTCACCTTGAATATCTTTTAAATGGTTAGATTAATGAAAAAAGTATAAGAGACCATTTTTGTAGAGCGTTCAATTTCCTATAAATATTGACGATGCAACTAATTTAACAATCTATTGGTGATAAGATATGGCCATTTTTATATAAGACTAAATTGAAAATGGAAAACTATGATGAGCATAATCTTCCCGTTAATATTAAGAGCTTAGATTTGGTAAGTACTTTCTAGAGGTAGCTAGGAACTAGTTTTCGTGTGTCGAATCCAAAAAAAAAAATACTTGATTTTTTTGACCCACCCTAATATATATATATATATATATATATATTGTAACGTGGCATTTTTGATGCCCGTTACAAGGGGCTCTTTGAACCCTGGGCGGAACCAAAATTTAGGAATTTTCGCAATTGAGTCGCGAAGTTTTTGAAAAAGAGCGCCAGGACTAGAGTCACGCATCCGAAACTCCGAGAGGGGACACTTTAGCGACCAGCGTAAGATATTTCAGTTTTTTTTGTTTTTTTTATTTTTCGAGCTACAACGGCATCAGGCAAGAAGTCGACACCAAATTCGAAGAGATCGCGAAATGGCGGACTAGCAACAATTGCGAAGGAAGGATGTCGAGGCTGCGGAGGGGGAGCCGACGCAGATCCCCGCATCGCGGGAATCCAAGGTGGACGCGATTCCCGCTGGCGGCCGGCGCGCCGCAGCCTCTTCCCCTTCACCCCGCCAACAATTGACCAGCGAACTTGCGACGGACCGACTAGCGACGAGGGAGCACCACGCTCACCGCCAAGACGTCATGGAGCTGCGCGGAGGACGAGATTGCGAGCTAGCTTTAAGTTCTGCGCAGCGATGCGATCGAAGGTGCGCGTCGAGTTGCGCGATCGACAAAATCGATGACGGATCGATTATTGCGTATTCTTGGGGGTATGACGTCACGTGTGGGATGGCGTATCGAGGTCCGTGTTGCGGCAGGTGGTAGGTTTTTGAAACCACTCTAGTTCTGGCGGTCGTGATTAGTAGTCGCGTTTTGGGGGAGTTTCGCGAAGCAATGGAGTCGCCCAAAAATCGCGAAGGGAATGGAAAGGGGGTTGCAAGGATGTAGAAGGTAAGCGCTGCTTCTATCCCCGCGATTGAATTTCGAGCATAATTGTGAAAAGGCTTGTCGAGTAACGGATAGCCGTTTTGGATTTGCGTTGTAGAAAAGTACTCGAAATTCTTTTGCCGATTCTCTTGCTTGATGACCGTAGCCTGAGTCCGCGAGTTAGAGTAAAGTAAATTTTGAGTTTCTGAAAAAGTTGAATAGCGTCACGGGTTTTAGTTGAATTTTTCTCGTTAGTGAAATCAAGTATAGCCGAATTTCGCTGTATCGGGTCGAGCCGCGTTATCGTTTTCTTTTTGTGTCACCTCTCGAGTAGGTCGGGAAGCACCGAATTGGGGTGCTCGGATTAGCGGGTAACGTTTTGGGGAATTTTGAAAAGAATTAAGTTCGGATGCGTTGCGATTGCGTATAGTTTAGGTTACGTTTAGTTGCGCCTGCATTGAGTTCCGTACCCGTTAGTTAAGATAATGTAGGTTGCGTTGAGTTACTTTGAGCTTGTGTTTAGTTGAAGTTAAATATAGTGGTGCTTGCACATAGTTAAGTTTACGTTTAGTTAAGATAGTGTTTAGTCGAGGTTAGGCGATGTATAGTCGAAATTGCCGTTGCGTTGCGCAGCAGTTGAGACGAGAAGTTTGAGCATGGTGTTTTAGTTTGCGAGACCTGACGGCGCACCGTTGAATAATTAGTTTTAGTTTCGTTTCGAGCAATCATCGCCATGGAGAACAAATGGCGAATTTGCGAATTGAGAATTGCGTATGAGGATGTTGCGATCGTCGAGTGACGTTTTGAGAATTGCGCATGAGGATGTTGCGATCGTCGAGTGACGTTTTGAGAATTGCGTATGAGGATGTTTGTGATCGTCGAGTGACGTTTTAGTTAGGGAGCCGCGAGCTCATTAGAGTAAGAAATAGAGTAGGTTACGTGTAATTTTCTATTTAGTTTTAGACTCGCGATGAGCGATTTTTGAATTATATTTTTCTTTTGTTTGTATCACCGCTATGATGAAATATAAGATTTTCTTTTACTTTTGTTAAATAGCGTGTGTATTTCAAGTGTCTCTCTCTCTCTCCAAAAATTACCCCTCCCCTCTCCGCGGTACTGAGCTATCGAGCATATGCCCGAGGTATAGCGTATGAATGATTTCGAGGCGTGTTAATCACGCCAGGCGCCCAACAAAAACTTTGCGATATTGTTTTAGATCCAGGGTACATCGTGGACGCCAAATTATTGTGCACGCGGTAAGTTCCCGGTTATTTGCTCCGAGTAACCGAGGTGCAGAAAAATCCACGTCACAATATATATATATATATATATATATATATATATATATATATATATATATATATATACATATATATATATATATGTATATATATGTATATGTATATATATGTATATTATAAATCAATATGATTAAATATAGATACTTTTATTTATATATATATTATAAATTAATATAATTGAATATAAATGAAGGTAATTAAGTTAAATAATTTAATAAAATAAGGAAATAATTGATTCAATCAAATTATTTTTCTCGACAAATAATATTTCCATTCTAATTAATATGCGAGCAAATAATTAAAAAATATACAGAATCTTATTAATAATTCCATTTATTTTTGAGGAATTTGATTATTGTAAGAAAATTTTTTTTTTAAAAATTTCTCTATTTCTAAAAGTAAATTCAAATTTTTGATAAAATATATATATATATATATATATATCATACATTAATATATTATACATTGATATATTATACATCAATATAATTTAATATGAATACAGTCATTTATATACATGCTATACATTATTATAATTGAATATAAATGAAGAAAATTAAGTTGAATAATTCAATGAAATAAGAAAATAATAATTTAAATAAATTATTTTCCTTGGGTTGAAGAATAATTAATTTTTAAAAATTAAAAATACGAAATAAATAAATGATCATTTATCTATCTGTGTGTTTTCTTTGAACCTTATAATAATTTCTAATACATTGTGTAAATGTTCCAAATTACCATTCATAAAGTAAATTAAATGGCATTTTCTTAATGAATAATATTTTTATTCATGTATATATATATATGTTATACATCAATATAATCGAATATAAATTGAGGTAATCAAGTTTAATAATTTAATAAAATAAGGAAATAATTAATTTGAATAAATTATTTTTCTTAAATTGAGGAATAATCAATTTTTGAAAATCAAAAATATGAAATCGAATAAATAATCATTCATCTATCTGTTTGTTTTCTTCAAACCTTATAATTAGTTCTAATCCATTGTAAAAATGTTCCCAATACAATTCACAAAGTAAATTGAATGGCATTTGCTTGATGACTAAAATTTATATTCCAAATAATATGTGAGGAAATAATTGAACAATATATGGGATTTTCTTAATAATTATATTTATTCTTGATGAATTTAATTACTGGAAAAAAATTTTTTTTTTTCAAATTTCTCTTTTTTGAAAGTAAATTGAAAATTATAGTATATATATGTATATTATACATCAATATGATTAAATATAAATACTTTTATTTATATATATATTATAAATTAATATAATTGAACATAAATGGAGGTAATGAGGTTAAATAATTTAATGAAATAAGGAAATAATTGATTCAATTAAATTATTTTTCTCGACAAATAATATTTCCATTCTAATTAATATGCGAGCAAATAATTAAAAAATATACAGAATTTTATTAATAATTCCATTTATTTTTAAGGAATTTGATTATTGTAAGAAAAATTTTTTTTTAAAAATTTCTCTATTTCTGAAAGTAAATTCAAATTTTTAATAAAATATATATATATATATATATATATATATATCTTACATTAATATATTATACATTGATATATCATACATTAATATAATTTAATATAAATACAGTCATTTATATACATGCTATACATTATTATAATTGAAAATAAATGAAGAAAATTAAGTTGAATAATTCAATGAAATAAGAAAATAATAATTTGAGTAAATTATTTTCCTTGGGTTGAAGAATAATTAATTTTTGAAAATTAAAAATACGAAATAAATAAATGATCATTTATCTATCTGTATGTTTTCTTTGAACCTTATAATAATTTCTAATACATTGTGCAAATGTTCCAAATTACCATTCGTAAAGTAAATTAAATGGCATTTTCTTGATGAATAATATTTTTATTCATGTATATATATATATATTATACAACAATATAATTTAATATAAATACAGTCATTTATATACATGCTATACATTATTATAATTGAATATAAATGAAGAAAATTAAGTTGAATAATTCAATGAAATAAGAAAATAATAATTTAAATAAATTATTTTCCTTGGGTTGAAGAATAATTAATTTTTAAAAATTAAAAATACGAAATAAATAAATGATCATTTATCTATCTGTATGTTTTCTTTGAACCCTATAATAATTTCTAATACATTGTGTAAATGTTCCAAATTACCATTCATAAAGTAAATTAAATGGCATTTTCTTAATGAATAATATTTTTATTCATGTATATATATATATGTTATACATCAATATAATCGAATATAAATTGAGGTAATCAAGTTTCATAATTTAATAAAATAAGGAAATAATTAATTTGAATAAATTATTTTTCTTAAATTGAGGAATAATCAATTTTTGAAAATCAAAAATATGAAATCGAATAAATAATCATTCATCTATCTGTTTGTTTTCTTCAAACCTTATAATTAGTTCTAATCCATTGTAAAAATGTTCCCAATACAATTCACAAAGTAAATTGAATGGCATTTGCTTGATGACTAAAATTTATATTCCAAATAATATGTGAGGAAATAATTGAACAATATATGGGATTTTCTTAATAATTATATTTATTCTTGATGAATTTAATTACTGGAAAAAAATTTTTTTTTTTCAAATTTCTCTTTTTTGAAAGTAAATTGAAAATTATAGTATATATATGTATATTATACATCAATATGATTAAATATAAATACTTTTATTTATATATATATTATAAATTAATATAATTGAACATAAATGGAGGTAATGAGGTTAAATAATTTAATGAAATAAGGAAATAATTGATTCAATTAAATTATTTTTCTCGACAAATAATATTTCCATTCTAATTAATATGCGAGCAAATAATTAAAAAATATACAGAATTTTATTAATAATTCCATTTATTTTTAAGGAATTTGATTATTGTAAGAAAAATTTTTTTTTAAAAATTTCTCTATTTCTGAAAGTAAATTCAAATTTTTAATAAAATATATATATATATATATATATATATATATATATATATATATATATATCTTACATTAATATATTATACATTGATATATCATACATTAATATAATTTAATATAAATACAGTCATTTATATACATGCTATACATTATTATAATTGAAAATAAATGAAGAAAATTAAGTTGAATAATTCAATGAAATAAGAAAATAATAATTTGAGTAAATTATTTTCCTTGGGTTGAAGAATAATTAATTTTTGAAAATTAAAAATACGAAATAAATAAATGATCATTTATCTATCTGTATGTTTTCTTTGAACCTTATAATAATTTCTAATACATTGTGCAAATGTTCCAAATTACCATTCGTAAAGTAAATTAAATGGCATTTTCTTGATGAATAATATTTTTATTCATGTATATATATATATATTATACAACAATATAATTTAATATAAATACAGTCATTTATATACATGCTATACATTATTATAATTGAATATAAATGAAGAAAATTAAGTTGAATAATTCAATGAAATAAGAAAATAATAATTTAAATAAATTATTTTCCTTGGGTTGAAGAATAATTAATTTTTAAAAATTAAAAATACGAAATAAATAAATGATCATTTATCTATCTGTATGTTTTCTTTGAACCCTATAATAATTTCTAATACATTGTGTAAATGTTCCAAATTACCATTCATAAAGTAAATTAAATGGCATTTTCTTAATGAATAATATTTTTATTCATGTATATATATATATGTTATACATCAATATAATCGAATATAAATTGAGGTAATCAAGTTTAATAATTTAATAAAATAAGGAAATAATTAATTTGAATAAATTATTTTTCTTAAATTGAGGAATAATCAATTTTTGAAAATCAAAAATATGAAATCGAATAAATAATCATTCATCTATCTGTTTGTTTTCTTCAAACCTTATAATTAGTTCTAATCCATTGCAAAAATGTTCCCAATACAATTCACAAAGTAAATTGAATGGCTTTTGCTTGATGACTAAAATTTCTATTCCAAATAATATGTGAGCAAATAATTGAACAATATATGGGATTTTCTTAATAATTATATTTATTCTTGATGAATTTCATTACTGGAAAAAAATTTTTTTTTTTCAAATTTCTCTTTTTTGAAAGTAAATTAAAAATTATGGTATATATATATATATATATATATATATATATATATATATATATATATAAGACAATCCCTTATCTTTCGTAGTTAAGGGCTATCTTGTTTTCAATAAAGTACTGCGGTTGATGCTGGTAATAACTGGAATATATTTACACCATTTACACATGTTCAAACGATTCAGATAATTACAATATGGAATTATGCCCAGGATTACCTGAATCAACAACTAGTACTTATAATTATTAACTTTGTTTGATTATAAACTTTAGCGCCAAGCGCTACGAGCCTTTTGCGTGTTTCTGTTTGAATTACGCAGTTTCGACTAATCAGCATGACGACCGCTGTCTCTGGCTTGGTAGGTGTGCCGAGCGGACGACCTCTGATAGTCGCGCTGTAGTTTGGATTAGTCTCAAACTTACATCCCCCCCTCCCCCCCCCCTCCCAGACTTATGTTTCAGGAGTCAGGAGTCTGGAAATAGGGGATCATTTTATTTGCATGATAAACGTTTGACTCTGGTGTTTTAAATCCCGAGTCAATAATATACAGTAAGTCAGAGATTTTTTTCTTTATTCTAAACGGGCCCACTCTGACCGGATCAAGTTTTTTCCTATTTAAACGACTTCCGTTCTGAATATAAACAAGATCACCGACTTCGTATGTTATTTTTCGTTTATTTTTATCATAGTAAACTTTATTTTGATTATGTATTTTTTCTGCATTTAAAAATGCTATTTTTCTGTTTTTCTCTAAATTTTCTAAGTTGTTTTCGTTAAGTTCCGACGGGAGATAGGATTTATCAATTCCATTTAAAAGGTAATTCGGTGTAAACTTTGTTGTGCTGTGTATTGTGTTATTGTAGTTTTCTACACACTGTTCAGCTATGACTGACCACGGCCGGTCTTTTTTTTCAAATATTTTACACCTAATCGCATTAACTAATGTTTGATTTGTCCGTTCATTTTGCCCGTTTGAAAAGGGGCAGTCTACCGCGGTGAAAATGTTTGTTATGTTTTCTGCTTTTAGATAATTTTTAAATTCTTTTGAGTTTATTCCCGCGTATTGATCAGTTAGAAGTACTTTTATTTTTCCCTTTTTCTGAACTTTTTTTACTAGATTTATGAAATCTTTTGCTGTCTGTGTTTTTGCGGTCAATACAAAGGCGTACTTCGTGAAGTGGTCTACGATTAAATGCAAGTATTTTTTTGGTGATTTGTTTCCGCTGAACCCTCCTATTGTATCCAAGGATATTATTTGAAACGGCTCCAACGCTGGACCTAATTGTGAAAGGGGTTGAATAAAATTTCCGAACCTTGATTTATTTCTTACGCAAGTGTCGCATGCTCGACAAATAAGTTTTATATGTTTGTGCATGTTTTTAAAATAGTATTTTGGGGTTAAAGTCAGAGTTAACTGCTTTACTCCAATATGACTTTCGTTGTGTATATTTTTTATCATTTGAATACCTAACTTTTCCGTCACCCATATTTTTTCTTTGTTATTTAAGATTTTATAACAAATGTTATTTTTTTTTACTGTTTTATCCTCTTTTTTTATATGTAATTGTTTTTGGTCGTTCCTCAGTTCTTCCATCGATAAAAAATTTACTATTTTTATAGCCGTTTCACTGCTTGTGTTTTCATCTAGTACTGGGTTTCGAGAAAAGCTATCTGCTTCTGCATTATTTTTGCCTGGGTTATACTTGATTTCAAAATCAAAGTTTGAGATGTAGTTTAATAATGCTAATAGTTCAGGATCTTTACTCTTTTTTACATTAAAGTTTTCAAGCGGTTTGTGGTCTGTGAAGATCGTGAATTTATTTCCTATAAGTTTATATTGCCAATATAAAATACACTCTTTTATCGCCAGGACTTCCAAGAATATAGCGCGTTTGTTTTCTTGCGGTTTTGTTAGTTTTTTTGAAAAAAAAAAGACTGGTTTTATAGAATTGTCTTTTTGAGGTTGTTTTAAAATTGCTGCTACTCCTTTTTTGGATGCATCTGTAAAAATGTATATAGGAAGTTTCGGGTCAAAAATTGCCAATATCGGCTCAGAGCTGAGATAGTTTTTAATTTTTTTAAAACTGTCTTCACATTTTTGTGTCCATTCGAATTTTACATTTTTTCTAAGTAAATTATGTAGTGGTTCTAATTCTATCGAAGCTTTCGGTATGTATTTTAAGTAGAAATTTATTTTTCCCAAGAGTTGCCTCACATTTTTTTGATTCTGCGGTTTCGGAAATTTTTTTATTGCTATTAAGTTATCATTTAGAGGTTTTATCTTATTTTCTTTTATTTCATGTCCCAAATAGATAACTGACTTTTTTGCAAATGTGCATTTTTTTTTGTTTAACTTAAAACCCGCTTTTTCTATGGCGATGAGAGTTTCGTTAATGTGACGTGAATGATCTGAAGAATTTTTTGAAAATATCAAAATATCATCGATATAATTTATCGCGAATTTCTCGAGATTGTTTTTCGCTAATACGTCACTCAGAATTCTCTGAAAAATTGCCGGAGACGATTTTAAGCCGAAAGGCAAACATTTCCATTGCCAATGCCCGTTTTGGGTTATAAACGCGGTTTTATATCTATCTTTTTCTCTAATCGGGATTGACCAGAAGGCCGAATTTATATCTAATTTTGTAAAAATTTTGCAATCCCGGACTTGCATTAGCAGATCGTCAATGATTGGGAATGGGTGGCATTCTGGTATAATTATTTTATTTAGTTCGCTATAGTCTACGCATAACCGTGACTTTCTCCCTTCTTCTTTCTTCAAAACAAGAGTTACCGGGGAAGCGAACGGACTAGTCGAGCGTTCAATTAAACCTACTTTCAGTAATGATTTTATTTGTGAATTTATTTCTTCGCTATCCGCTATAGAGCA
This sequence comes from Neodiprion virginianus, assembly GCF_021901495.1. Classification (NCBI taxonomy): domain Eukaryota; kingdom Metazoa; phylum Arthropoda; class Insecta; order Hymenoptera; family Diprionidae; genus Neodiprion; species Neodiprion virginianus. The sequence goes on from NW_025804455.1 coordinate 40,143, forward strand.
TTTGTACGGTTTTCGCGCAATATATTTATTTTTGGTAAGCTTTACCGGCGCCTCGTAGCCTGTTACTTTGCCTACTTTGAACTTGTCCTCTGTAAACAGCTGTTTGTGTTTATTCCACACGCGTTCCAAATAGATCTCACTGTTTACCGCTATGTTTGTTGACATAGATTCTGTTTTCCTATTCTCATGTAACTGACATTTCTTTGTATCATTTTGAAAAATTTTCAAATTTTCATTCTGACACAGTTTAAATTCTTTGATTGCATCTAAACCTAACAAAATGTCATCCTGAAAAGAGACACTTTTTACAATATAAAAACATATTGTTTTTGAAATATTAAAAATTTTTGTTCTTAGATTTATTGAGCCTAACGTATTCGTAGTGCCTGCAAATGTATTGAGTTTGTTTACCCCACTTATTTTTTTGTTTAATTTTAATTTTACCACTGTATCATAATTTATTATCGATACGTTTGCTCCCGAGTCATATACCGCAACGACTGGAGTATCCTCGATACCTATTGTTAATCTGATAAGTGGGGTCGCCATCCGTTTTTTGATTCGTCAGAAGACGCTACGCTCTCTTCAATGTTCGTGTTATTTATTATACGTATTTTATCATTTCTTGTTTTCTCTTTATCATAGAGTTTTAACCTGCACACATCTTCTGAGTGATACCTGTTTGGAAATCCTTTTTTATTGCAGTAGGAGCATGGTTTTTTTTCTGATTTATTTTCCTCTGGGATTTTTGTTTTGATTTTTTTCTCTACAAGACCTTCTGACTGATTTATGAGCGACATTAATTTATCAATTGTATCTAAATCTTTTCTATTTATGTGTACTTGAATTTTTGCTGGTAAGCCCAAAACAATTAAATTTATTTGAGTGTTTTCTGATATTTTAGAATCTGTGTCTAAAAGCAGATTTCTCTTTTTTAGTGCGTACTCTAAAAGCGAACCATTTAAATAACGAAATTCGTATGCATACTTTATTTCTGGCCACCCTATCACGGCAAAAGTATCTAAAAAGGAATTTTTCCAATGCTCCCATGGCCTTGTAATCCTATTTATTTTCAAAAAGCTTTGAAACCAGTCAAGGGCCGGTCCCTCCAAAAAAAATCTCAACGTCTCTGCGTAGTTTTCTTCTCTACATTTTAAACGGGTGCACTCGCTCACGAAAAGATCCATAAAAATAGCCGCGTTCTGGTTTTTTCCTGAGAATTTTTCCAGAATCATGTTTTTCACTCGTGACGTTATCTTTTCATGCGGAAAGGTTTCAAAATTATGGGTGGGAACGGGACTGGGATCACCATACGCTCGACATTCTGTTACGTTCCGAGAGGAACGTTTCGAGTCGACTCTGATTCGCCGCGTGATTTAAATCGTTCTCCTGACTTACGTAGTTGGTGTATGTAAATCTCGGGAATCCGCTGATCAGCTCCTCAGATCTTCTCGTTCAACTCACCTACAATTCTGAGAGTTTGTTAGGTAGGGCTCGTGCCAACCATCACTATGCGTGATTGAAATAATTATTTATGACAACACTTGGGTTAATTACACATTTATTAACGGTCTCCTTCTAGTTCTCGATGGTAGATTTACAATCGTGGTACAGATTGGTGTTAATCACTATCGCAGTGACAAACTGTTAACAAGTCTCGAAGGTTCTGAATGACTTATAATGATTTTATTCTAGGATTTCGGTAGAGGTCTGATCTGTTCTCTATGATGTCTGAAGTTCTTCTCTTTATTCTGTTTTTGGGAAGGTTTACTTAGAGGGAAAATAGGAGGAGTTCAAAAGGAGTCGCGGTTTCTCGCGGGTCTCGGATGATTGGTTGAGGATGATGAAAAAATTGGGGGTAAGGTTTCTGGTTCGTGCGTGGGATCTCGGTGGTGGATTGGCGCGAGGTGATTGGTTAAGAGAAGCAAGCGGCGAAGCGCTGACTGGTCTTGTTTTCGTTAAAATAAGGGCGCTATCCTGAATTCTGGGAATAGGGGTTTCTTTCTCTGTGAGCTATCCGTGATTTATCTTCCCACGTTTCCGGTGTTTGTCTTTTTGGTTATCTTATCTGTTGGAGGTTTATTATTTTGGGTTATTACGGTTGAATGGGAAAAAATGTATATATAACATGTATGTATGAATTTGACTGATGAAATAACGGTTAATCTAGCGTGTGAGAACTGTTGATATAAGAATTTGGACGTTGTGATGGTAACTAAGTGCGTTGGTATTAATCTACGACTATCGGTAAGAGCACGTAGGGCTCTCTTATGGTAACTGCACGCTGGTCAGGTAGAGCGCAGAGAGGGCGCCGCCGTGGATACCGGCTGGCACGTAACACCTCCCCCGTTAAGATTCGAGCGTCCTCGCTCGAAGTAAGCGAGTGCTGTTATACCGACGTGAAGTTTCCATAATTCGATTACTTCTAAGGGTTAACGTGATAAATCATATAACATATTACATAAAATTGTGAATTACTTAAATTTACATGAAATTAATAATGAATTATGATTACTTGAATAATAGTAAAGTATAGTGAACAGAATATTGATCAACCAGATATAAGTGAATATACTTAGAGTGGATATAATAGTGCTTAATGTCTGATATTTTGATTATTCTAAGAGTATATACGATTAAGGTAAGTAATATTGATATAAATGCCTATTATTATTCTATGATTTAGGCATGAATTATATAATGTTTGAAATATGTAGTGAATATACTTAAGATTATTCATAAAAAAAATTTTAATTTATAAGCTATTATATGAATTATTACAGGTCTATGTAATATTTTGGTATTATTATTATATATGTTATATTCTATGAATTATTCTATGAGTTCGGATCTTTGTAATCTGAGGTTGTTCGTTTCTATAAGATTGATTGATTTATTTTGTATATAAGTAAATTTTCTGAAGATTTGTATACTTCCGATTCTAGTATATGCTTCATCAGCAATCCAAGTAATTGAAATTTGAATTTGGTTAATAAGCTATCTTTGCTCTGTCGCAATGAATTATTTTACGTTTGTTTTTCTCTAATTCTATTTCTATATCATTCTTTTCTGGAAATACTTCTGTGATTTTGTACGGTCCCTTGTAATTGTCATCTAACTTTCCTGTCTTTTGATTTTTCACTAAATAAATGCTTTGTCCTATTTTGAAATCAACTGGATTTATTCTTCTGTCGTAATATTGTTTCGATCTGGCTTTAGCTTTTTCTAAATTTTCGCGTGCTGTATTTCGGATTTCTATAGTTTTAAGCATTAGGTTCTTTACGTAGTCGTCATAGGTCAGAGTTTCGTCGAGGGGTGGGAATTCTGAAGGCATGCGAGCGTTCCGTCCGTAAACTATTTCGAATGGGGTGTGGTTTGTCCCTTCGTGTCTGCTTGTATTGTAAGAAAATGTCGCGTGAGGCAACCATTCGTCCCAGTCTCTCTTCGTTAAATAATGTTTTAGGTAATCTACAAGTACTTGATGGCTTCTTTCTAAAGAACCATTTGATTGAGGATGGAATGCTGTAGTCTTGAATTGTGTGATTTTGAATGCTTTTGCGACTCGTCTCATTACTTGACCAATGAATGCTGCTCCTTGATCTGTTAATATTGTTTTGGGACATCCGTATTTACAGATAAAGTTTTTTACAAATGCATCTGCAATATCTTCAGCAGTTGCATGTACTAACGGTATTGCTAAACTGAATTTTGAAAGATTGTCTTGCATGGTCAATACATACTTGTAACCGTTTGCGGATGTTTCGAAGGGTCCGACTATATCTAGCGCTACTTTGTCGAATACGTCTGCAGATGTGTCTGTTATAACCATAGGTTGTTTGGTTTTAATGCGCGTTAGTTTTTTCTTTTGACAGCTGACACATTTCTTTATAAAATCTTCTATTTGCTTTTTCATATTATCCCAAAAATATTTCTGTCGAATTCTGTTATACGTTTTCGTGATACCTTTATGTCCTGCGATCGGAGATTCGTGATTTTCTTGTATTATTCTGAGTCTGATATCTGGAGGTGGAATGATAATTTTGTCTTTGCAGATCGTTATGATAATTTGTGTTCCGGCGAATACCTGTCTAATGATATTTTTAATTTTAATCCATCCAAGATCGTTTATTCCACTTTTACCTTGCGATATGCTTGCTGTTTTAATATTCAAATCTTCCATATTCTGTTTCAAATGTACAAATGCATCTTAATAGTTATTTTCCAAAGGTGTGTCTTGTTTATGTTCTTGAGTAACCAATGCGATTATTCGTTTCTTTGGTGTTCCTAATATAATTATGTGTCCTATCTGATATTCTGTGACTGGTTTAATGTTTTTCAAGTATCCTTTTTCATCTAAAAATTTACCTATCTCGCCTAGTGCTATTCCGTTAGTGGAAATGAAGCATAGATAATTATCTTTTCTCATTTCTAAATTGTCTCGAGTTTCTATCAAATTAGTAGATTCTTGTCTTGGTAATTCTACTGAGGCTTGCGAATCGTCGGATACTGTGATATCCGATACGTTATCTAAGTTACTTATTTCAATTGATTTGTCTTCTAGATTCTGTGGATCATTAAGTTCTACTATTGCATCTAGATCTGGTAAAGCGTTTGAAATATTTATCGATATCGGATTTCGTTGGCTCTGAGGATCTGGAGTTATATATGTTTTCGAAGATTCTTTGTTAACGTTCTCAAGTGAAGCTAGGTTCTTGGGAGTCTGCAAAATTTCCGCTGCCTGTATTCTAATTTTTCCAGTGCTAGTTTTGTTTCTCGCGGCTTTAGGTTTTGAAGGTTTATTTGCATGGGTGCTTTGGTGGCCTTCTAAACCTTTGTAACATGCGTATTTATATGTCGGTCTATGTTGTCTCATTGTCCGTCGGGGTTCTGGCATATGGTTTATACAACTGTTAGTGTTATTTTTTCCTGTATTTTTGATGTTTTGTTTAGACGCAATAGTTCTCGGTTTTATGGTCTCGGTCTCCATTATCTGTTCGTGTCGAACTGGTAATTGTTCTGTCCTTTGCTTATCTCTAGCGTCGCTTCCGCTTGAGGACGTGTTCATTGTTTTATGTCCGAGATCTTGGAGCGTTTCGTCAACGTCCATCTTTTGTGTGGTCTCAAAGGACTTGTTTATACACATGGGTTCTTGCAAGGGGTGTACGTCTGCCTGAACTGTGATTGTATTAGATTTTTCGCTTTCCGAAGCTGATGCAACGTCTAAGGTTATAATGCGTCTTCCTGTACATTCCTTGTCCAATTCCATTTCGTCATGAAATTTCTTTTGTTTCGAAATTACGTCATTCGTCTTTGAAATAGGGTATGGAGTAATTTCGTCTGCGTCTGTCGTTACTTTCAAATTATCTGTAATAGTTTTACGTCTTGTTCTAAGTAATGGTGAAGGTGTAAATTCAGCTGTTTTAAAAGAACGTTTCTTTAATAAATCTCTGGCTAAGCTTCTCTGGAAATTATTCTTCCTATTGCTGGAAGGTGTTCCTGAACCTGTCGGTGTATTATTAATATTTGGCACGGATACAATCTTAGGGGTGTGAATAATCGTAGCTGAAGTATGCTCTTGAGTGGGTGTCGGGGGTGAGGCTAGAGAATGCCCGCTTTCTGTGACGACTATAGCTGTATTTTGTTTTATACTAGGTATACTCGATTCCATATTACTTTTATTAATTCTATGCTTTACTGGATTTAATTTATAAGAATCATCGCTATCCAGTGATGAGGATTCAGAGTCTACATAATCTGGGAGTAACGTAGATTGATTTTTCTTTGATCTTTCATCCATCGAAGATGAAGATTGAGAATCTGATTCTATTTCTATGATAACAGATTGTTGATTTTCATTCGATTTATTGCTAGCTAAAGTTCTATGATTTTCTGGAGAGTCTGATAGTTCATCCGATGATGAATCTTCGTATTCAGAACGATGTCTGAATGGAGTAAAGCGTTTAGCACTTGATTTTCTTTTATTAAGGATTTTTAATTTCCTATGTTTACCGGTTTCCTGTGAGTTTGTATTTTTGTCTACGAATTTAGATCTATGACGACTGGCAATAGGTTGCGCAGGCCTATTGTTATCCATCGTTCGATTTTTGCTATAATCGGAATTTGAGTCTAATCGTGCGCCTCTCGGGTTTGTCACGTTTTTAGAATCTACCGTTCCGACATGTTTGTTTCCGCCTGAGCTCGGAAAACCTAAAAAGTCTTCCTCGTCTGTACTCATTGCAGCTTCTTGGATTTTGTAATCTGCCTGTATAGTTTCTTCTTCCACGGAGGAACTACTTACATAACGTCGTCTAATCTTCGCGTCTCTCTGAATTAACCTTTGAGCGGAGTCAGATGACGACCGTAGCCTGGCTATACCCGGTGCTACGTTAAGGGCAGGGTCTGCTGATCGTCTCCACTTGAATTTTATGGGATATACGTCCCTTTTTCCAATATCAACGGGGTTTCTCGACAACGCGTCTGCGTTTGTATTTATTTTGCCCGCTTTATACTGAATTTTATACTGGAATTCTTTTAAACGTTCTCTCCATCTCATTACACGTGACGTAGGGTCATTCGTAGAATTTACCCATACTAACGGTCTGTGATCGGTTAACAATGTAAATTGTCTACCATAGAGATATGGTCTAAAAGTTTTAATTGCATAAACGATTGCCACCATTTCCTTCTCAGTTGTCGAATAATTTCTTTCATGCTTGTTCAAAACTCTAGAAGCATACGCGACGGGCGCGTCTTCGCCTGGCTTTCCTTGCGATAAAATGGCTCCTACTGCGAAACCAGATGCGTCTGTTGTGACTATAAATTGTGACGAAAAATCAGGATATTGTAGTATAGGTGCTTCACAAAGTTTGTCGCGCAAGATTTCGAAAGCTAATTGCGTATTAGAATTCCATTCAAATTTTTTATTTTTGCTAGTTAATTCTGACAAAGGCTTAGCGATTTTAGCAAAGTTCTTAATAAATCTACGGTAATATCCGGCTAGTCCTAAAAATTCTTTAACATTCTTCGTGGTTTTCGGAACAGGAAATTTCTTTACAGCTTCGATTTTTTTTGGATCTGGTTTAACTCCGTCAGCTGATATAATATGCCCTAGGTATTTGACTTCTGTTCTAAGAAATTCGCACTTGTCCGATTGTAACGTCAAGTTTGCTTTTCTTAAGCGTTCAGCGAGCTTTATAAACTTAGTTGCATGCTCTTCAAGTGATCGTGCATAAATTACAATGTCGTCTAGGTATACGAATAAATCTATTCCCTGTAAACCTCGTAAAACTAAGTCCATAAGTCGTTGAAAAGTTGCTGGTGCGTTTTTCAGTCCAAAAGGCATTCGGTTAAACTCGTAATGTCCGTGGGGTGTTGTAAATGCTGTCTTATGTTTATCGTCTGGATGCATAGCGATTTGATGGAATCCTGAGGCTAAGTCAAATATTGAAAAATATTTTGCTCCACCTAGTTGGTCGAGTATGTCTGATATTAAAGGTAATGGATAAGCGTCTCCAATCGTTTTTTCATTTAATTTTCTATAATCGATAACTAATCGCCATCGTTTGTTTCCTTTTGAATCTTCTTTCTTTGGTACAATCCATAGTGGTGAATTATACGGTGAATTTGATGGTTCTATGATATTCATTTTTAATAAATCTGTAATCTGTTTCTCAATTTCTGGCTTTTGAAAGGGAGGATGCCTGTACTGTCTGGTGTTGATGGGTATCTCGTCTGTGGTTAGTATACGGTGCATGCATGTGTTAGTAACTCGCAGGGGTTCTCCGGGGATGTGAAAGAGGTCAGCATACTCGTCGATTAAGAGAGCAACTGCTTTACGCTCTTCTGAGTTCAAATGGTCTAATCGCAATAAGTTGAATACTTCATTAGCGCGGTTTCCTCGCGTCCGAGTTATCGCGTGCTCTAAAGTTTCACATTTTATGCTATTACTATCCTCGTCTACGCTTGTATCGAAAGGGTACAAGGGAATTACGGGAATTTCCATTTCAACATCTTCATCCAGTGTGTTAATCGCGTACAAATAAGCTATTCCATTATTATTTGAAACAACGGTTTCGCCTATGTATATACCTTCCTGCGTATCTAAGCGCGGTACGTAACCCTCTAAAATTTCCGTGTTCTTGACTCGAATAAACATCGCGGTTTTCTGTCTGGCCAGCAGCAGTACGCTTTCTGTTTCCGAGAACGGTATGTTGATCTTGTTCAGGGTCACGGACTTTGTTCGATAATCGATCTTTCCGTCGTTGTCATGCATAAATTCTGATCCTATAATACCTGTATAATTTAATGGAAAATCTTGTGGAACTACATTGAATTCTCCGAGAATATTATTAATCCTGATTTTAATTTTTCCTAATGTCATTGGTTTGTCGACTTTTGAGACTCCATTAAGTTCGTAAGTAATCGAGGCATCGATCGATTCTGGATTTTTCAATTCACTTATTCTTATCAAATTTAATTGAGATCCTGTATCTACTAAAAATTTTCCATTTTTGTGTTTGAGATCTTTTGATTCTATAATTATTGATGGTGATCTATGATTTGGGGATATTGAACCGATATTAAATTCAGCACTACGGATTTCTTGTGCATTTTTATTTTCTGTATTGGATTTTATTACTCTGCTACCTGACGCTGAGTCTCGGAGTTTCCCGTCGTCGCGTCTATTCGAGGGGAGGCTCGAGCGTTTCCCGCTTGTGTATTAGTGACGTTGTTTGTCTCTGTTTTGCCTCCTTCACGCCTGCTATTATTATAAGCGCGTTTTCTACAATCTCGGATAATGTGACCTATTTTCTTACAATAATTGCATTGTAGGTTAGCATTTGGATTCGAATTTTGAATTGCTGCTCCATTGTTCTTATTTTTTAAGTAGCGGCATTCGTCTATTACGTGGTTATTTCGTTTGCAGTATCGACAGTATTTATCTATCTGCTGATTTGAGTTTGATATATTTGCTTGACTTGAAATATTTTGTCGATTGCCATTGATTCGAGAATTTGAAATTTTATTCCGGTTTATTGCATTTGAACTATTTGTTTGAGCAGTATAACAAGCTTTTTCTTCGGATGCTTTAGTTGTTGGTTTATACATATTTTCGGCGTTCTTGATATTCTTTTGACGCTTTTCTAATTCCATAGCTTCGGTCACTACTTCTTGCAATGTATTATACTTAGATTTCGACAGGAAAAGGGAGTATCTAGGAAGTAGTCCGGCTATAAATGATTTTACTGCAACTTTAATTGCCCATGATTTTAGTGATTGAGCATCAGTTGTTTCTGTTAAATCAATTTCTGCTAATGTCATCTGTAAATGAGTGCCTATTCTGTAGTTGAAGTCAATAATTTGTTCGTCTTGTCTTTGTTCAAAGTCGTTAAGTTCTTTTATCCAAGTGTCTATGTCTTTGTCTGGTTTAAAGTGAGTTCTTAAAAATTTCGCAAGTTCATCGATTGTTCGTATTTTTGCGTTTGTTACACGTTTAAGTGGTTCTCCCCTACATTTTGAACGTAACATTTTAACTAGAAATTCTTCTCCGCATTGTGGTATGAATTGTTTAACACTTTCAAATTCATCTATGAATGTTTGAATCGAACAACCAGCAGATGTATTATCGAATTCTGGTATTATTTTGAAAACATCTTTGTAATCGAATTTATGGATATATGATGATCCGTCTACTCTAAGCGATGTATTGGGATTTGTGGTACTTGTATTCTGTTGGGTGCTAGTTTCCATGGGAACTTGAGTATTATCGTTATTAGGCATTTTGAAAATTGTATTTTGACTTACGTTACGGAGACTATAAGCAATGAATGACGATTCTCAGGGGTTGGGCGGGAGGGCGAAGTTTCCGTTGAAATTGATGTTCTGCGATGCAAGCTTCTACGATGCGAAGGTCTGCGATGCGAAGGTCTGCGATGAAAAGATCTACGGTGCCACGTTCAATGTTGCGAAGTTCTCCGATGCTACGTTCTGCGATGCACAATTCTTCGATATCGTCTGGTGATATGTTGTTGATGATAGTTGTTGTAGATGTTTAATCAACAGTGTATGTTGATGACAGTTTGAAGAAGTTTAGTTCGATGATGATTTGGTCACAATCGTTTATCAGTTATATCGTCGATGTGTATTCCCAATGTTGAAAAAAAATTTTCGAGTTTTCGAAGGTTTCAGTAGCGTTGATTGTTTGATGATTATTTAATTATTTCTAGTTGGCTCTCGCACACGCTGCCACCATTTTATTTATATGGTAGAGCTGTTACGTTCCGAGAGGAACGTTTCGAGTCGACTCTGATTCGCCGCGTGATTTAAATCGTTCTCCTGACTTACGTAGTTGGTGTATGTAAATCTCGGGAATCCGCTGATCAGCTCCTCAGATCTTCTCGTTCAACTCACCTACAATTCTGAGAGTTTGTTAGGTAGGGCTCGTGCCAACCATCACTATGCGTGATTGAAATAATTATTTATGACAACACTTGGGTTAATTACACATTTATTAACGGTCTCCTTCTAGTTCTCGATGGTAGATTTACAATCGTGGTACAGATTGGTGTTAATCACTATCGCAGTGACAAACTGTTAACAAGTCTCGAAGGTTCTGAATGACTTATAATGATTTTATTCTAGGATTTCGGTAGAGGTCTGATCTGTTCTCTATGATGTCTGAAGTTCTTCTCTTTATTCTGTTTTTGGGAAGGTTTACTTAGAGGGAAAATAGGAGGAGTTCAAAAGGAGTCGCGGTTTCTCGCGGGTCTCGGATGATTGGTTGAGGATGATGAAAAAATTGGGGGTAAGGTTTCTGGTTCGTGCGTGGGATCTCGGTGGTGGATTGGCGCGAGGTGATTGGTTAAGAGAAGCAAGCGGCGAAGCGCTGACTGGTCTTGTTTTCGTTAAAATAAGGGCGCTATCCTGAATTCTGGGAATAGGGGTTTCTTTCTCTGTGAGCTATCCGTGATTTATCTTCCCACGTTTCCGGTGTTTGTCTTTTTGGTTATCTTATCTGTTGGAGGTTTATTATTTTGGGTTATTACGGTTGAATGGGAAAAAATGTATATATAACATGTATGTATGAATTTGACTGATGAAATAACGGTTAATCTAGCGTGTGAGAACTGTTGATATAAGAATTTGGACGTTGTGATGGTAACTAAGTGCGTTGGTATTAATCTACGACTATCGGTAAGAGCACGTAGGGCTCTCTTATGGTAACTGCACGCTGGTCAGGTAGAGCGCAGAGAGGGCGCCGCCGTGGATACCGGCTGGCACGTAACAATTCATCCAAATAAATACCGTCGTAACATACATTTCCCTCTTCATCTAAGTATTGCCCTTCAAGTTCATCTACTAGCGAAATCCACACCTTCCGGAACTTTCCCCGTGTTTTAACACTCTTGACTATATTTTTCACGATCTTCGTTTCGAAGAGTTTTGGATGATTCTCTTTCGTTGAAAAGTGTTCCGGAAATTCATAAGTCGTGTCCTCTCCTTCTAATTGAATTGTGCGAACTCTCAAAATGGTGGTTCTAGCGTCTAATGCCTCGGAGACAAAGCAGAATTTTGCTCGAACCACAGCCATAGTTGTTGATTTATAAGACAATCCCTTATCTTTCGTAGTTAAGGGCTATCTTGTTTTCAATAAAGTACTGCGGTTGATGCTGGTAATAACTGGAATATATTTACACTATTTACACATGTTCAAACGATTCAGATAATTACAATATGGAATTATGCCCAGGATTACCTGAATCAACAACTAGTACTTATAATTATTAACTTTGTTTGATTATAAACTTTAGCGCCAAGCGCTACGAGCCTTTTGCGTGTTTCTGTTTGAATTACGCAGTTTCGACTAATCAGCATGACGACCGCTGTCTCTGGCTTGGTAGGTGTGCCGAGCGGACGACCTCTGATAGTCGCGCTGTAGTTTGGATTAGTCTCAAACTTACATATATATATGTATATATATGTATATTATACATTAATATGATTAAATATAAATACTTTTATTTATATATATATCATACATTAATATAATTGAATATAAATGGAGGTAATTAAGTTAAATAATTTAATAAAATAAGGAAATAATTGATTCAATTAAATTATTTTTCTCGACAAATAATATTTCCATTCTAATTAATATGCGAGCAAATAATTAAAAAATATACAAAATTTCATTAATAATTCCATTTATTTTCAAGGAATTTGATTATTATAAGAAAAATTTTTTTTTAAAAATTTCTCTATTTCTAAAAGTAAATTCAAATTTTTGATAAAATATATATATATATATATTAGGGTGCTTTTTTTTTGGACTATATTTTTTTTTTTTCGGTCCCATCGTGAAATTTTGTTGGAAATACAACAAAAAAAATTCCCTGAAAGATTGAGCCCTTAATATTAATATTAAGTGCTCGCCCAAGGCATGTAAAGATTTCCCGCTTAAAATACACGTAAACTTCAATTTTTTTCTTTAAAACATCTACAGTTCAGAGGCATTCTATGATGTAGTCTAGGACGTCAGTAGGTTTTCTTCGGAATGAAATGCTCTACAAAAGTGCTCATTGCGGTGAAGTCGTACGGGCCACCCAAACCCAATTTTTTCATGAAATTGTTGTCTTTTTGCCCGTATCTCGTAAATAACAGGAGCTACAAAAAAAAAATATTCAACAAATTTGTAGGAAATTTTTGTAGAGCATTTCATTCCGAAGAAAACCTACTGACGTCCTATACTAAACCATAGAATGCCTCTGAACTGTAGATGTTTTAAAGAAAAAAATTAAAGTTTACGTGTATTTTAAGCGGGAAATCTTTACATGCCTTGGGCGAGCACTTAATATTAATATTAAGGGCTCAATCTTTCAGGGAATTTTTTTTGTTGTATTTCCAACAAAATTTCACGATGGGACCGAAAAAAAAAAAAATAGTCCAAAAAAAAAGCACCCTAATATATATATATATATATCATACATTAATATATTATACATTGATATATTATACATTGATATATTATACATCAATATAATTTAATATAAATACAGTCATTTATATACATGCTATACATTATTATAATTGAATATAAATGAAGAAAATTAAGTTGAATAATTCAATGAAATAAGAAAATAATAATTTAAATAAATTATTTTCCTTGGGTTGAAGAATAATTAATTTTTGAAAATTAAAAATACGAAATAAATAAATGATCATTTATCTATCTGTATGTTTTCTTTGAACCTTATAATAATTTCTAATACATTGTGTAAATGTTCCAAATTACCATTCATAAAGTAAATTAAATGGCATTTTCTTAATGAATAATATTTTTATTCATGTATATATATATATATTATACATCAATATAATCGAATATAAATTGAGGTAATCAAGTTTAATAATTTAATAAAATGAGAAAATAGGTAATTCGAATAAATAATTTTTCCTAAATTGAAAAATAGTTAATTTTTAAGAGTTGAAAATATGAAATTAAATAAATAAACTTTTATCTATCTCCATGTTTTCTTTAAACCCTATAATTAGTTCTAATCCATTGTATAAATGTTCCCAATTACAATTGATAAAGTAAATTAAACGGCATTTTCTGAATCAGTAATATTTTTATTTTATTGAATATGTAAGCGAATAATTAAAGAATATATAGGATTTTTTCAATAATTATATTTATTTCTGATGAATTCAATTATTGTGAAAAAAATTTTTTTTTTATCAAATTTCTCTTTTTGTAAAAGTAAATTAAAAATCATTATATCCATATATAAATAATTTTTGTGTAAGTTCAACTTTGACCTCGAATAACTTTTGAAGGAGTGTGACTATCAAAAACTTTGTGAGGACTTATTTTGTAGAGCGTCAAATTTCCTAAAAAAATGTGCTTGGTCCGCCAATTCAATGCGCCGTTGCCAAAATACGAAATTGCAAGATTTAGAAGAATTTATTCCTGTGTTATCTAAACGGGAAATAGAAATTCCCGATGCGCGACCTCTGAATAATAATATTAAGGGCTCTGCTTTTTACAGGCGTCTTTTCACACCTTCTCGGAAGTTTTTATGTGAGGATTTTGAAAAACAAATTAGCCGTTTTTTTTGAATCAGCCTAATATACATATATATATATATATATATATATATATATATATATTTGTATATTATACATTAACATAATTGAATATAAAAGGAGGTGATCAAGTCAAATAATTTAATAAAAAAAGGAAATAATTGATTCAAATGAATTATTTTTCTTCATGAATAATATTTTTATTTCAATTAATATGTGAGCAAATAATGAAAAGAAAAACAGGATCTTTTCAATAATTGTATTTATTTTTAATGAATTTGATTATTGTAGAAAAAATTTTTTTTTCAAAAATTTCTCTTTTTTGAAAAGTAAATTCAAAATTATGATATATAAATGTATATATGTATATGTATATATGTATATTATACATTGATATAATTGAATATGAATTGAGGTAATTAAGTTGAATCTCTCTATCTAATAAAAAAGTTTTAAACAAATGAACGTAGAAAAAGATTATAATAACAATAGTAAAAAAAAGATTATAATAACAATAGTATACGCATGAAGTTGGCGGTGGGGTGATATGCCGAAAACAAAGCAAAAAGCATCTAGCAAACCCTTTGACAGCTGTCATCGGCTGTTTATGACAGTCTTTGACAAATATCTTTATAGGTATCTGTTTCTGACGCGAAAAAATGAACATGCAAATGAAAATTATCAAGATGATTCCCGACGGGAATTGTCTTTTTCGCGCGTTGGCGTATCGTGTATACGGCACTCAAGATCGACACGCAGAGGTGAGATTGAGTATCGTTTCAAATATAGTGGATCATTGGTCTACGTTTGCGGGTTTTATTACAGGTAATCAGTCAAACGGTGCTGTGATTAGGTCACCTGGTGATTACAAATCACATATGAATAAAAATGGAATATACGGGGGACAAGTAGAATTAGCTGCAGCTGCGGACATTTTTAAGATATGTTTAATCGTGTATCGCGAAGAACAAATTCATCCACACCGGATCGGATCACAAAATGAAACACAATTTTCGCTACTCTTCACCGGCGACGGAGACAGTGGACACTTTGATGTCTTGCAGAACCAAAATAAAATTCAGAGAGTGAGTAATAATTATGAAAAGTACCAATCAAATAATAGTAAATCTAAATATATCACCAAACAGTCAAAAGGACAGCCAGGATTTACGATGACAATGGAGAAAGGAGGAGTTTCAAGCAGCAGACAAGGCGATGAAGATGGTGGATGGTCGGAAGTATCACAAAAGAAAGAGGAAAATAAAATTGTAAGTGCGAAGAACCAAATAAGCCATAGAATAATATCCATCAAATATTCGTATAACCAGGTAAGAGGACGACCAGGATCGATGTTGACCACAAGAGAAAGAGGTGTTTTGCGGAATGAACAGCAACGCAAATATAGAGAAAAAAATAATATAAAGAAGGTGATTTTGGAGAATAACCGGCAGAGCGGTAGTAAAAATAATTCAACGAAGGGTGTAGAAGAATTGGAAGAATCGATTGTGATGATTGATTTGGAGAATAAATCAAGAGGACGACCAACCAATGCGATGGACATAGAAGAGCGAAAAATTAGACGACGAGAACAGCAGCGAAAATATAGGGAAGCGAACAAAAAATATCATACTGGCTTTTCAACCAACGAACAGAAAGGAGGAGTTTCAACCAGCAGACAAGGCGATGGAGACGGTGGATGGTCGGACGTATCACAAAAGAAAAAGGAAAATAAAATTGTAAGTGCGAATAACCAAATAAGCCAGAGAAGAATAATAAACAAATATTTCTATAACCAGGCAAGAGGACGACCAGGATCTATGTTAACCACAAAAGAAAGACGTGTTTTGCGGAGTGAACAGCAACGCAAATATAGAGAAAAAAATAATATAAAGAAGGTGATTTTGGAGAATAACGGGCAGAGCGGTAGCAAAAATAATTCAGCAAGTCAAGGAGATAGATCGATACCAATAGAGAAGGAACACCAATTTTCAACCAACGAATGGAAGCTTAGATTGATGAAAAAAAGAAAAGCAAGCATAGAAGGAATTGAAGTGGATAGCAAGAGACAACGAGATAAAACGACAGACGAAAACGTGTGTCGACGACTTATAAGCAAGAATAACGTGTCGGAAATTCATGTTTGTGATGAAATATTAAGTGACAGTGATACGTTGAAATCGATGGAGAAGGAACTGTGTGTATTCAGCCAAACAATAGAAGATAACAGAGACAGGTTGGAATTAGACAGAAACAGAGAACGAGTGGAAGCAATGAACAGTGAATCAATCATTGCTGAGCATCGTTACAACGGGGATATTGAAAAAGGCACTTTTAAAACTGTAGAACAACTACACATGGGTGAAATGAACGTAAAATGTAAACATTGCAATGCAGAAAGGTTCAAATATGAAACAGGAAGGGTGGCAAATAATTGCTGTCATGGAGGAAAAATAACATTACCACCATTAACGGAATATCCTGATGTACTTCAACGTCTGCGAGAAGGGAATGACGAAGTATCAAGACACTTCAGACAACATATACGATCATATAATGACGCGTTTGCGTTTGCATCATTTAATTGTACCGTGGCAGATATGGGGAATTCAGGACCATATGTGATGAAAATAATCGGGGATGTGAGTTACAAAATGTCTACAAGTTTAGAGACCGCAAACAATAACCGACCGAGATATGGACAAATTTACATCTACGACGTACAAACTCAGCTAGCGCTGAGAGAAAATGATGCAAGAAGAGCAAATCTGTTAGAAATTATTGGTAGACTGATAATAGATATCAATCCTTATGCAGCAAATTTTAAAACAACGTACGAGCGATTTGTTAAGGGAGAAAGCCTGGTGAGATTAAACTTTATAGCACTCAAGGAAGACGATAGACGGCGGTACAATGCGCCAACTTGTGGTGAGCTAGCAGCTCTGATCGTTTCCAATGACGGGGCAGTATCTGAAAATATAGAAGTACAAGTATTTCCAAAACAAGACCGTGCAGTTGGATATGTGCCGAGATATTCGCATCACATTGATCCAATGACTTTTCCATTACTATTTCCGAGCGGTGATTTAGGATGGAGCTATAATATGAAACACGTAGGAACAAACAAGAAAATCTCTCCTGTTCAATATTATGGACATCGATTGGCCTTACGTCGAGGCGAAGCACAGAATCAGTTGTTGCGGAGCGGACGATTGACACAACACTATGTGATTCACGCATATCTCACAATTGAATCGCAGCGTTTATTGTTTTTAAGAAATAATCAGAAGCAATTGCGTGTAGAATGTTACAAAGGAATGACTGATCACATATCAAATAGTGAAGCGAATACGTCGGATCGAACAAGACTTGGGATCCAAATGATTTTACCATCATCATTTTCCGGCAGCATGCGACATATGCAACAGCAGTACCAAGATGCAATGGCAATAACAAGGAAAGTTGGACGACCGGATTTATTTATTACAATGACATGTAATCCTAAGTGGCCGGAAATATGTACGGTATTGAAAGATTTTCCTACAGGTACCACTGTAAATGACATTCCAACAATAGCTTGTCGAATATTCAACATGCGGCTACAACAGGCACTAAAGGAAATCGAAAGCGGTTCAGTATTTGGAAAGATTGAAGGATACGTATACACAGTTGAATTTCAGAAAAGAGGCTTACCGCATGCTCACATACTATTTATCTTAAATAACAATGACAAACTTTTGACTCCAGAAGCAATTGACAGTTTTATATCTGCAGAAATACCAGACAAACGAATACATCAACAACTATATCAATTTGTCACATCACACATGCTACACGGCCCTCACACATCCAAAATACCATGCTGGAATTCGGTAACGAAGTCATGCTCAAAGAAATTTCCGAAAGACTTAGTGGAAAATACTGATATAAGCGGTGGCGGTTTTCCAAAGTATCGCAGACGAAAAAATACAGACATAAATTATTACCGCAACCGCGTGGAAGGAAGAAATATCCAAGTAGACAACAGCATGGTTGTGCCTCACAATCCATACCTACTTGCAAAGTACGACTGCCACATGAACGTAGAATATTGTGCGTCAATAATGGCTATTAAATATGTCTTCAAGTACATCCACAAGGGACATGATCGTGCAAGAGTACAGATAACTGATTCAAACAGCGAGAGTGATGGTCAGCCAATAATCAATGAAATACAGGATTATGTAGATTCGCGTTACGTAGGACCGATGGAAGCAGCTTGGCGTATACTAGAACTGCCAATGCATGGACGAAGTCATGCCGTCACACGCTTACCTGTACACCTACCGGGGCAGCAATACGCAACGTTTGAGGAAGGTAGAGAAGTCGAAGCCGCTACAAATGAAAAAAAGTGGAGAACCCATCTTATTGCATAGTTTGAATTGAACAGCATAGATGAAATGGCAAGAAATATAACTTACGCGAACACGCCAGATTACTATTCGTTTCAAGAAGCAACAAAAACGTGGAAAAAAAGAAAATATGCATGTCAAGTAGTTAGTAGAATGACAAATGTTTCACCAAGGGATTCCGAAAGATTTCACCTCAAACTAATCCTTGGACATGCGACAAATGCAAGGAGTTTTATAGATTTACGCACTGTAAACGGGAAGGAATGGAATACATTTAGAGAGGCTGCAGTGGATATGGGTTTAACTGCGACAAATGACGAAGCTTTCAAAATATTCGACGAAGCTGTTTCAATACTTATGCCGAAACGGTTACGTCATTTTTTTGTGTGGTATTTAATCGGTGAAATGCCATCGAACGCGATAGATTTATGGAATACTTACAAGAAAGCACTATCTGAAGACTTCGTGGATCAGCATGAAAATAGAGCACTATGTGCAATTGAGCATCTTCTCAGAGCTGAGGCAAGATCATGTGCAGATTCTTACTTACCAATACCGGAGATAATTTTCGAAAATGAAGCGGACGAAATAACAGTGGAAAATATAGAAACCTTTGCAAAGAAAGGCAATGAACTGGTGAAGCAATTAAACAACGATCAGAAAATGATTTATACACAAATTTTTGATAATATTATGGATAACAAAAGTACTGATAGAAAGCAAGAAAAATGCTTTTACATCGATGGATCAGGAGGAACAGGAAAAACATTTTTATACAACGCATTGTACTACATGTTGAAATCTGAAAAAAAAAATGTTGCATGTGTTGCTTGGACAGGTATAGCAGCCATCTTACTACCATATGGCACAACCGCGCACAAAACATTTGGATTACCATTGACACTGCAAAAGGAAGGAACAATTTTCACAAATGCAACGATGAAGAAAAAAATACAAAGTATAGATGTATTTATATGGGATGAATGTTCGATGATACCGAAAATTGCTTTAGAATTGATCGACAGAACGTTAAAAGATATAATGGAAGACGCATCACCGTTTGGTGGGAAGACTATAATACTAGGTGGAGACTTCAGACAAGTTTTACCCATTGTGAAACGAGGAGGTAAACAACCAATAATAGAGGAAACAATTAAATACTCTACACTTTGGAGTATATTTGAAAAATTAAGCTTGAAAAAAAATATGCGAGCAAAGGAGGATGCCGCAAAGTTTTCAGAGTGGTTACTTAATATAGGTAATGGAGAAGTGGAGTTGTTTGTACCAGAGAAAGAAATACAAAGCAACAATTTAGTAGACGATTTATATCCAAGAAATTTGCCACTTGATGAATTAACAAACAGAGCCATCTTAGCTCCATTGAATGTCGAAGTTAATCAGTTAAATACAGAGATACTACGCAGAATGGATGGCAATATATTCGAATCAAAAAGCATAGATTACGCAACATTACAAGGAATTGATACTGCAGATGCAGCACTTGACGAAGAAGCTACTCTGCGATATCCGATAGAGTATTTGAATGGATTAACGCCATCAGGTTTACCACCACACAATCTACAGCTGAAAGTCGGAGCAATTGTGATGTCATTGCGAAATTTATCAATATCAGATGGTTTATGCAATGGAACACGGTTAGTTGTAAGAGAAATTCACTCTAGAATTTAGATTGGTGAACTTCTAATCGGAGAGCGAAAAGGGCAAATAGTAGAAATACCAAGAATTAAATTAGATACGCGGGGAGACACAGATATGCCATTTATCCTCCATAGGCGACAGTTTCCAGTCAGGTTGGCATTTGCAATAACTATAAATAAATCACAAGGACAAAGTTTTGACCACGTGGGAATATTCATTGACCGACCAATCTTTGGACATGGTCAACTCTACGTTGCATTGTCACGATGCAGGTCGAAGAAAGGTATAAAAATTCAACTGAAAAAAAATGAAAATGCAATAAAGAACATTGTGTACAAGGAAATTATTGAATAAATACTGCATAATGTATATTCATCAAGGCCACAAACGAACAAATAAACATGGATGAACTTAAAAGAGAAATGCACAGGAGGTGATAGGAGTTCGAGAGGCCGAGGGGTTGACCCCCTCTACTAACTCCACCGGGACCTCATACGAAGAAGGAAAAAAAAGTACTGTATAGAGGAGAAAAGAAGCGAAAGTGAAAGAAAAAGGAGAAGAGAATACAAATGAAAGGAATACAGAATCAGCAACGAAAGGAAAACCAACAAGAATATAAAAATCACTGAAAAAATGGACAACAGAGAAAAGAGAAAGAAAAGCCAAGAGGAGCAAGAAGATGCAAAAATAGGTAGCAGCATAAAACGATAAAGAGGAAATAAAGCACAACGTATGGAAATTTAAACAATCGCGATTTGTAATTGGATGTTCAAATACATAAATCATTTCCACTGAGTATTTTCTTATTTTGTGATTATTCAGATGTAAATTCACACGTGTCGGTCATTCGGTGAAAAAGCCGAAACGCATACAATGAAATAGAAACTTGTGAAAAAATAAAAGTTAGCCTATGAAATTAGGAAACAAATAGTAAGATTAGAAAAAAGATATAAAGATGTATTGACTGAGTTGAAGGTGAGAAAAAAATGTAAATTATCAGAAATAAAAAAATGATAAAAGTACAAATTTGTTGACGTAAAATTGCAAATATTTCTACGATATTCATACCATATTAAATTTCTAGATAAATAAAAGAAATATATAAGTACATATCTATTATACCTATACATGCAACTACAAAATTAATTACAAATAATTATATTCCGACATTTGACAGTTCAAATGAAACACCGTAGCTAATAAATAGAAGCAAAAAAATAAGAATACGTGAGCGCTACCCAGTTTAGTGATATTTTGTTTTGTAAACAGATAAATTAAATCAAACATGCCGAACAAAGTAAGTATATCATTGGAAATATGAATCAATAAAGAGCAAAGTAAGCAGTATGATAAAATTAATGAAAATTTCTCGAAACAGGACAGCGACGAGGTTTTGCAGCGGTCGAGCGAGAAAATACCAGGTGAAGCATATCGATATAATATAATAGTATGTAAATCCAAATTCAACTCGGCAGACCAAAGAGCCGGACACTTTTTGAGAATCATGACCAGTGAATTCTACAGCTAGCCATTAAAAATGGAAAAATAATTACTTATATACAATCATTTGTCAAAAAAAGAAAAAAATATCGACATTTGAAAATACAGTCAAACACGTATGAGTCCCTAAGCAAATAATTTAACGCCTATTTTACCAAAACAAGATGACGGATTAGATGATCTGCTGTGCGCAGCAGCAGAAGCAGCAGAGGAGGAGCTGTTGCTTGAGACGGACGACGAAGAGTGGTCCGTCTATGTATGGTAAATGAAAATTATACAAGGAAATGTAAAGAAAATGATAAAAAATTCATCATTCCACAGCAAAAACATCCCGAAGTCCCAAAAACGAAAGAGGTCAACTTCGAACTAAATTTCAAGTAAAAAATGTAAAATAAATTTATTTGAAAAGAAAAAAGGATTGATATCAATTATTTGTACATTATAAACCAGACACAGTATATCTATATGTAAAGCCTATCCAACACAAAACTCGATTCAAAAGAAGAAGTTTCTAGAAAGAAACAAAACTCATGGAAAAACAAAAGACCAATACAAAACAAACAACTTCAATTATTGAAAACATCAGTTCGTTGTTGTTCTCCGGCCGGCACGCACGCCGGCCGGGGCCTATCCTATACTCCCCAACTCCTCAACTCCTCGACTAATCAATTACGCAATTGCACAACTCTTCAATTCCCTCAAGAGCCCTTCTAAATATTGGTCAATAATGTGTGCAACAACTCGACATCGTTCAAAGAAAAATGATAATCGACTGAGAGCCCGAAGGAGGTACGTGACCAGGACTCCGTATTCACAGCTCAACATCAGTCCGCACAATGGGATCTCAACGGTCCAAGGAGCTGCGCCCGCATCTTGCTCCGCCTTGATGGCAACGAATGTAAGCTCTTTGAGAAGTTTGTTAATTAATGAAAAATAATTCAATTCTATTTTGAAAGATCCATAAAAGAACAAGCCAACAAGCCTACGCCGTTTGAAGAAAAACGGTAACCGACCGAGAGCCCGAAGAAAATATGTGACCAGGGCTCCACATTCACGGCTCAACATCGATCCGCACAATGGGATCTCAACGTTCCAAGGAGCTGCGCTCATCTTGCTCCGCCTTGATGGCAACGAATGTAAGCTCTTTAAAAAGTTTATTAACTATTGAGAAATAATTCAATTCTATTTTGAAAGACCCGTAAAAGAAGAAGAGATTGTGTTTCAAAATTTGCTTTCCTACAATTATTATTTTGTGCTACTGGTCTCCATTTTGTCAGTTTGATTTTCTACGTTGCACCTAATGCTTAGTTGGAATCGGGTTTCGGTCAACTTGATCTTCTGCGTTGTACCTAACAATCGCCCCGAGCGTTGCCCTATAATTAAAAGAGAATGATTTTTAAGATAGGCTTGTTCTTTTACGGGTCTTTCGAAATAGAATTGAATTATTTCTCATTAATTAATAAACTTTTCAGAGCTTACATTCGTTACCATGAAGGCGAAGCAAGATAGGCGAAGCTCCTTAGACCGTTAAGATCCCATTGCGCGGACCGAAGAAAGTACATATTCACGGCTCAACATCGGTCCGCGCAATGGGATCTTAACGGTTCAAGGAACTGTGCCCGCATCTTGCTTCGCCTTGATGACAACGAATGTAAGCTCGTTGAAAAGTTTGTTAATTAATGAAAAATAATTCAATTATAATTCCATAAAAAATCAAGCCTATCTTAAAAATCATTCAATTTTAATTATAGGGCAACGCTCTGGGCGATTGTTAAGTACAACACAGAAGATCAAGTTGACCGAAACCCGATTCCAACTAAGCATTAGGTACAACGCAGAAAATCAAACTGACCGAAACCCGATTTCAACTAATAAAGCGTTACCCCGCATCGAACCTACAAAATGGAGACCAGCTGTACAAAATAATGATTGCAAGAAAGCAATTTTTGAAACACAATTTCATGTAATCTTTGTGTTATTTCAATATAGAAAATCTATTGTACTTTTTTTTTGTCTTTCATTTAATTAGCTTTATTCCTTCATAAAGTAAGTATAGGTTAACCTACGCATGTCAAGAAAGTACAAAGATCTCTAAAAACTTGATCAGCCGTAGCTTCTGCATTAATAACCAAGATCGGAGCTGATAAAGAAAAAAAGGTTTGTTTTATCAACCAATCCTCACAAACCTCATGAATAGCTCTGAGGAGCTCTAAAGAAATGTTCGATTCTTCTTCACGAAAACGGGAACTGACTCGGGCGAAAATAGTTTCTGGGGAAACTCGCAAATAAACAATTGAATCTACTCTGAGCTCAGACGAGCGAAAGCGAATATCGAAATTTTTCATCAATCAATGAAATTCGAAGTCAACTTCAAACTAAATTTAGAGTGAAAAATGTTAAATAAATTTATTTAAAAAAACAAAGAATTGATATCAATTATTTGTACTTATAAACCAGACGCAGTAGACTCTATATCTCTATACGTAGATATACGTAAAAAAATCTGAAAATAATAACTATAGCAAAATAAGTCGCCGGATGCAATTGGGGTTGCATGGCATCGGGAGTTTTGTACATGTGAGTGGATTCGTTTACGAAAATAATCTGAGCACACCTACATAGGGAGCCAATAGCAATGTCGGGTTGATCGGAAACAACCGACTAGACAATACGTAAGGAAATAGTGAGGCGCGCGAAGCGCGCAGGGGCGAAGCCCCTAGTAATTAAGTGAAATAATTTAATAAAATAAGAAAATAATTAATTTGAATGAATAATTTTTCCTAAATTGAAGAATAGTTAATTTTTCAAAACTAAAAATATGAAATTAAGTAAATCATCATTCATCTATCTATATGTTTTCTTTGAACCTTATGATAAGTTCCAATACATTGTATAAATGTTCCAAATTACCATTCGTGAGGTAAATTGAATGGCATTTTCTTAATGAATAATATTTGAATTTCGAATAATATGTGAGCAAATAATTAAAAAATACAAAGGATTTTTTCAATAATTGAATTTATTTCTAATAGATATAATTGACGTGAAAAAATTTTTTATTTTTCAAATTTCTCTTTTTTTAAAAGTAAATTAAAAATCATAATATATATATAGGTATATATTTGAATATTATGCATTAATATAATTGAATATGAATACATTTATTTATATATATATTATACATCAATATAATTGAATATAAATGGGGGTAATTAAGTTAAATAATTTGATAAAATAAGGAAATAATTGATTTAAATAAATTATTTTTCTTACCGAATAATATTTATATTCTAATTGATATGTGAGCAAATAATTGAAAAATACATATGGTTTTTTGAGAAATTATATTTATCTTTAATGAATTTGATTATCGTAAAAAAACTTTTTTTCTTTCAAATTTCTCTTTTTTCAAAAGTTAATTAAAACTCATAATATATATATATGTATATGTTTGAATATTATACATCAATATAATTCAATACATGGATACATTTGTTCATATATATATATTACATTATCATAATTGAATACAAATAGAGGTAATTAAGTCAAATAATTTAATAAAAAAAGGAAATAATTGATTAAATAAAGTATTTTTCTTAATGAATGATATTTCTATTTCAAATAATATGTGAGCAAATAATTGAAAAATATACAGGATCTTTTCAAGAATCATATTTATTTTTAATGAATTCAATTATTGTAAAAAAAATTATTTTTCAAAATTTTCTCTTTTTTGAGAAGTAAATTCAAAATTATAATATATATATATATATATATATATGTATATTATTATATATGTATATATGTATATATATTTATATTATACATTAATATAATTGAATATAAATGGAGGTAATCAAGTGAGATAATTTAATAAAACAAGGAAATCATTGATTTGAATAAATTATTTTTCTTAACGGATGATATTTATATTTTAATTAATATGTGAGCAAATGATTAAAAAATACATAGGATATTTTCAATACTCATATCAATTTTTAATGAATTGAATTATTGTAAAAAAATTTTTTTTTAGTTTCTCTTTTTGTAAAAGTAAATTAAAAATCATAATATATATATATATATATGTATATTATTATATATATATATGTATATATATATGTATATTATACATTAATACGATTGAATATAAATGGAGGTAATTAAGTCAAATAATTTGATAAAATAAGGAAATAATTGATTTAAATGAATGATTTTTCTTACCGAATAATATTTATATTATAATTCATATGTGAGCAAATAATTGAAAAATACATATGATTCTTTGAATAATTAAATTTTTTTTTAATGAATTTAGTTATTGTGAAAAAATTTTTTTTCTTTCAAATTTCTCTCTTCTTAAAAGTTGATTAAAAATCATAATATATACATTTATGTATATGTTTGAATATTATACATCAATGTAATTTAATATATAAATACATTTGTTTATATACATATTATACGATAATATAATTGAATATAAATGGAGGTAATTATGTCAAATGATTTAATAAAAAAAGGAAATAATTGATTAAATAAATTATTTTCCTTAATGAATAATATTTTTATTTCAATTAATATGTGAGCAAATAATTGAAAAATATACAGGATCTTCACAAGAATTATATTTATTTTTAATGAATTCATTTATTGTAGAAAAAATTTTTTTTCAAAAATTTCTCTTTTTAATAAGTAAATTCAAAATTATAATATATATATATATATTAGGGTGCTTTTTTTTTGGACTATATTTTTTTTTTCGGTCCCATCGTGAAATTTTGTTGGAAATACAACAAAAAAAATTCCCTAAAAGAATGAGCCCTTAATATTAATATTAAGTGCTCGCCCAAGGCATGTAAAGATTTCCCGCTTAAAATACACGTAAACTTTAATTTTTTTCTTTAAAACATCTACAGTTCAGAGGCATTCTATGGTGTAGTCTAGGACGTCAGTAGGTTTTCTTCGGAATGAAATGCTCTACAAAAGTGCTCATTGCGGTGAAGTCGTAACTCACACCGGCGAAGTCGTACGGGCCACCCAAACCCAATTTTTTCATGAAATTCTTGTCTTTTTGCCCGTATCTCGTGAATAACAAGAGCTACAAAAAAAATATACAACAAATTTGTAGGAAATTTAATTTTCTACAAAAAAGTTTCAGAAAACCAAATTGCTAACATCGATATTTATTGAGATATTGGGCTTTTAAGGTGAGGAAGTATGGAATTTTCATGAATTATTGAGTTAAATTGTCGAATTATTGATTGTCGAATATTTTTTTGTTTTGTAGCTCTTGTCATTACAATTACAATTCTTGTCATTACAATTACAATTCTTGTCATTACAATTACAAGAGCTACAAAACAAAAAAATATTCGACAATCAATAATTCGACAATTTAACTCAATAATTCATGAAAATTCCATACTTCCTCACCTTAAAAGCCCAATATCTCAATAAATATCGATGTTAGCAATTTGGTTTTCTGAAACTTTTTTGTAGAAAATTAAATCTTCTACAAATTTGTTGTATATTTTTTTTTGTAGCTCTTGTTATTTACGAGATACGGGCAAAAAGACAAGAATTTCATGAAAAAATTGGGTTTGGGTGGCCCGTACGACTTCGCCGGTGTGAGTTACGACTTCACCGCAATGAGCACTTTTGTAGAGCATTTCATTCCGAAGCAAACCTACTGACGTCCTAGACTACACCATAGAATGCCTCTGAACTGTAGATGTTTTAAAGAAAAAAATTGAAGTTTACGTGTATTTTAAGCGGGAAATTTTTACATGCCTTGGGCGAGCACTTAATATTAATATTAAGGACTCAATCTTTCAGGGAATTTTTTTTGTTGTATTTCCAACAAAATTTCACGATGGGACCGAAAAAAAAAAAAATAGTCCAAAAAAAAAGCACCCTAATATATATATATGTATATTATTATATATGTATATATGTATATATATGTATATTATACATTAATATAATTGAATATAAACGGAGGTAATTATGTCAAATAATTCAATAAAAAAAGGAAATAATTGATTAAATAAATTATTTTCCTTAATGAGTAATATTTTTATTCCAATTAATATGTGAGCAAATAATTAAAAAATGTACGGGATCTTTTCAATAATTATATTTATTTTTAATGAATTCAATTATTGTGAAAAAAAATTTTTTTTTCCAAAAATTTCTTTTTTTTTAAAAGTGAATTCAAAATTGTAATATATATATATACATATGTATATTAATACATATGTATGTATGTATATATATGTATATCATACATGAATATAATTGAATATAAATGGAGGTAATTAAGTTAAATTATTCAATGAAACTGGGAAATAATTGATATAAATAAATTATTTTTCTTAACGGATAACATATATATTTTGATTGATATGTGAGCAAATGATTGAAAAATACATAGGATTTTTTCAATACTAACATTAATTTTTAATGAATTTAATTATTGTAAGAAAAATTTTTCTTCCACTTTCTCTTTTTGTAAAAGTCAATTAAAAATCATAATATACGTATATGTATTCGTGTATTATACATTAATTCAATTGAATATAAATACATTTATTCATATACATATTATACATTAATATAATTGAATATAAATGGAAGTAATTATGTCAAATAATTTAATAAAAAAAGGAAATAATTGATTCAATAAATTATTTTCCCTGATGAATAATATTTTCATTCCAAATAATATGTGAGCAAATAATTAAAAAATATACAGGATCTTTTCAATAATTATATTTATTTTCAATAAATTCAATAATTGTAAAAAAAATTTTTTTTTTCAAAAATTCCTCTTTTTCAAAAGTAAATTCAAAATTATAGTATATATATATATATATACCGGGACAATCTCTTGAAACTATACATACAATGCGCATGCGCGAGTTTTATCGGCTGCTCGGGCAGGCTGGCCACTCCGAGTTTCTGCTGTCAAACTCTGTTTCTGGCGGCGATGTAGTTCATACGAATTTTTGAGGTTAGAATCTCAAATAGTCGACGTAGTGACTCGGAAAGTTGATGCTAATGCTCTTTGAAAATTGGCTTTATTCCTAAATTAGATTGAGAAATCTGTTTAAATGTTGGGTGCTTGGAAGAAACGCAGCAGGTAGGTGGGAACACTTTATTTGATCACTTTTATTATTTCTTACATTAGATATAACAATGAAACTTTTTTCTTTTGATAGGTGATACGGCCAAAATAATTAGATCTTCAATGTTTACTGTTATCTGCCTATTCAATTTATCACACGTACAAAGATCATCGCCACTTTGAAGCAACTGGGCAACTTTCTCACTCTCTTGTGATTTCAGGTAGTAATATTGAATTTTATCACTTTCGCAAAAAAGACATTAAGCCGAGCGTTCAAGAAATTTAAATATCTCACTATCTGTAATAGAACTGCGAATCATTTTTTTCTAGAAAATAGTTTAACAAAATTTACCAATAGTCGATAGTCAATGTATTTTTTCCGATCAATGAATTATTGCTACTAGTATTAAGAATTTTCCAATGATTATCAGAGTTCATTTCGCAAATTTTCAATGATGTTCGATTGAAAAAAATTAAGGGAACCTAATACTCAAATTGAAAATTCAAGTAATATTAGATTTATTCGAATGATTTAGTATTTCATGTTAATGCGGTTCGAAACAAAAAAAATCTTATCTGAAGCGCAGAACTTAGGAACGTAGATCACATCCTGTGACACAAGTTGAAAATCGACTTTCTCAAAATGCGCCCTAACGTCACAATTAGCTTCAAGGAAAATCATGTTTTAGAGTAATGTCAGAACATTATTACGAGGATACTGACTTATCAAATTCACGATTGTGTCCCTTGTTCCATCAAAATAAATGAATGTCTGGTTTTTAACGAAGTTCATGAAGATTTTTTTCCAAACAATTTTATCCGATACAATATCTTGTGCATCGTCCTCCGAACATCACTTTGTAACAAGAATATGTGGAAAGAGTCCCTTTGTTGCAGGAACCATTAGAAAATTATTGGTTTTCAATGCGTGCTACTGAATAACTTCTGCGTTTCAGATTCCATCTCCAATCTCAAAATGAGATTTTTTTGCTCCAGACAATGCTAACATAAAACGCAGAAATAATTGTGGTAAATAGAGATTCACGAGCTTTCAGTCTTAGCGGAGGACTCTATAAGGAGTGTGAAATTGAATTTGGTTTTAAGTTATCGTGCAACTAGCTAGCCAGATGACACCGTGAACTAAGATTGAATTCAAAGACATTTTTAACTGAAGTTATTCAACAATTCTAGATTTAGATTGATTCAGTTTGCCTCACAAAAGTCAACCCTACCATCTAATTGAGGACTTGAAAAACTATCTATCTGAATTCAATGCCAAAGAGAGTGAAAGTAAGCGTCAAAATAAGATACCAAATTAAATGGTTTGAAGTTTGAGAAACAATGCTGGTCAATAATAATGCTTGAATTACAATGGTGCACAGAATGATCCCTTGGTAGAATGAATTGACAGCAACGGTTGAGTAACAAATTTATAGCTGTTGGCTCGATCAAAGTGAAATGACGGGATATTCAGCCATTATGATCTGTAGTATATCCCGCTCTTCAATTTTGCCGCAACTGATGTTAAGAAGGTGGCGATGGCCTGATGAAATTCACTCTGACACCTGATGTCTGACGGAACAACCAGGTTCGATGGTTATAATGATTGCACCGCTCGAGAAATCAGGATCCTTGCCACCTAAACGTTTTGACCATCAGGTAAGGCATAATTTTCCTCGTGTTAATCAAAGTTTAAACTTCGAGCCTGCTGAAAAAAAAAACGAATTTTATCATTGAATCCATGTTAAAATATTGTGATAGTCAAAGATCACGTAATTAGAAATTTACCTACATGCTTCAATGCCTGACAAATTTAGTCCCGCTTTGACAATGAATTATTTCGTACCTGAAAATATTAGAAACTATTATTATCACACAGGATCTTTTGGTATTTTTGGATACAACTAATTTCCAATAAAATGCACAATACATAAATCGTTAATGAGACGCATTTTTAATTTCATGTAAATAAAGAATCTGTTCACAATAAATGTTGTTTTTACTTACCTACCTTTGTTTGTCCACACTCCCACTTGTGAATGACATTTCGCATTCAATTTCAGATTTTTTCTTTCAATGAATAATATCCAATTTCTGTATCATTTGATATTTGCTTTTCCGTTGAATTATTTATTGCATAGGTTGAATATTTTCCGATATCAACCACGGCTTCACGCGCGAAAGATTTACAGCTTTTGTTTCATTTCGTGTACGTTGGCACCCTGCTCAGCAGATGAAAACATCGCCGCGGGGCGATTATAGCGACCAATGAAATCGAATTATTTGGCGCATGCGCATTGTATGTATAGTTTCAAGAGATTGTCCCGGTATATGTATATTATTATACATGTATATATGTATATATATGTATATCATACATGAATATAAATGAATACAAATGGAGGTAATCAAGTCAAATAATTTAATAAAAAAAGGAAATAGTTGATTGAGATAAATCATTTTTCCTGATGCATAATATTTTTATTTCAATTAATGTGTAAGCAAATAATTAAGGAATGTACAGGATTTTTTGAATAATTATATTTATTTTTATTGAATTTAATTATCGCAAAAAAAATTTTTTTTTCAAAAATTTCTTTTTTTTTAGAAGTAAATTCAAAATTATAATATATATATATATATATGAATATGTATATTTACATATCGTAACTTAATATATCATACATTATTATAATTGAATATAAAGGGAGGTAATTAAGTTATACAATTTAATAAAATAAGAAAATAATTTATTCAAATAAATTATTTTTCTTAAATTGGAGAATAATTAATTTTAGAGAATTCAAAATACGAAATAAATAAATAATCATTTATTTATCTATATGTTTTCTTTGAACCTTATAATAAGTTCTAATACGTTGTATAAATGTTCCAAATTACCATTCATAAAGTAAATTAAATGGCATTTTCTTAATAAATGATATTTGAATTTCGAATAATATGTGAGCGAATAATTAAGAAATATATAGGATATTTTCAATAATTATATTTATTTCCAATGAATATAATTATTGTAAAAAATTTTTTTTCTTTCAAATTTCTCTTTTTTTAAATCAAATCGCGACGTCGAAACCGCACTCATCGCAAGGAAGGTCAAATCTTCAGACGACAAGGTCACATACAGCGCAATCAAAGGAACAGTCGTGTGCTTGTTGCAAAGGCAACCACTACATCGCGTTCTGTTCGACCTTTCGCGACAAATCTCTGGATCAAAGAAGGGAAGTGGTTTCTGCGAAAAAGCTTTGCTTCAATTGTCTCGGTCCACATCAGCAGAAGGACTGTCGATCTAACAAAACGTGTCGCGTGTGCAACGGTCGACATCATTCCTTGCTGCATCGAAACTCTTCCTCAATCTCGACAGCTGCTAACAGTGGCACATCTCAAGGACAGGCTGCAGTAGCGCAACCTGCAGTGCAGAACGCACCGATCTCGAATAGCGCCTCTCAGGTGAGCAACCACTCAGCTCAGCCTACAATGATCAAGCGCTCTCCAGTTCTTCTCGCCACAGTGCAATTGATCGCCTCTAATCCGGAGACTGGAGAAAGAATCATTGCTCGCGCTCTACTCGATCAAGGATCCGAAAGTTCATTCGTCACGGAGTCGCTAGCGCAACAATTGCGACTACGTCGGCATCAAGCAACGATACCGATCATTGGCGTCGGAGCTCATCAATCGGCAGTGACTCGCGGCACCGCGACATTGCAACTCCAATCTCGTGCTCACACCTCGTTCTCGTGTCAGGTGGAGGCACTCGTGCTTCCACGACTCACATCGTATCTACCCTCATTTCGACTTCTCGTCGAAGACTGGCCTCATCTACGAGGACTCAACCTCGCGGATCCAAGCTTTGCACATCCCAGTCAAATCGACGTAATTCTCGGAGCTGACATCTACAGCAACATCATTGGTCAAGGAGTTCGAAGAGGAGCACCAGGAACACCAATCGCGCAAGAAACTCAGTTCGGTTGGGTCCTCTCCGGCTGCGTTTCAGCGGAAGCAGCAAGCCCCTCGTATGGCGCAGTCCAAGGCTTCCAATGCTCCCTCGATCACGAACTGCTCGATCTCGTGCAGCAGTTTTGGAAGCAGGAAGAAGTGTCGAAACCTTTGGCACTAACTTCCGAAGAAGAGCGTTGTGAGCAACACTTTCGCGAAACGGTTTCTCGAACTGCGCCCGGTCGTTACGTAGTTCGGCTGCCGCTCAAGGACAATTCGGTAGAGCTCGGCAACTCGCGGAATCCCGCGCATCAAATGCTCCTTTGTTTGGAGAAACGGTTCGGTAGCGACGCGCAACTCAAGGAGGCTTACTCGAGCTTCCTTCGTGAATATCGTGAACTCGGGCACATGCGTCGCGCTATGAATACACCTGAAGACAATTCCCGCGTGTTTTATCTTCCCCATCACGGTGTAGTTCGCGACAGCAGTTCAACAACAAAGTTGCGTGTCGTGTTCAACGGGTCTCAAAGAACCAACCTCGGACTCTCTCTCAATGACAATCTTCTCGTCGGTCCAAAAGTGCAAACCGACCTCGCGGACGTTCTCTTACGCTGGCGACAATATCCAGTCGCGTTCTCATCAGACATCGTCAAGATGTACCGACAAATTTTGGTCCACAATGATGACCAAGATTTTCAACGAATCCTCTGGAGGGAAGAACCAGAGCTACCGATTGAAGAATATCAACTGACTACGGTAACGTATGGTCTTGCAAGCGCTCCGTATCTCGCGATCCGTGTTCTTCATCAACTCGTTCAGGACGAAGGTAAGCAGTATCCCTTTGCGAGCCACGTCATTCTCGAGAACACGTACGTCGACGACATCCTCTCAGGAGCAGAGGACGTTGATCAAGGTCGCGAGAAAATCAACGAACTCAATCAATTGCTCAAGGCGGGCGGCTTTGAACTTCAAAAGTGGACTTCAAGCCACCCAGAAACTCTCGTTGACATTTCTCGAAACCATCAAGAGATCGCGATGCATCTGAATCTCGATCAAAGTCCATTCTTTCGGGCTCTCGGTCTTGCGTGGAGACCAGACATCGACGCGTTCGCGTTCTCTCCGCAAATTCATCAAACTCGGGACAATTTCACAAAACGAAAAGTTCTCTCACAAACCGCGCAGCTCTTTGATCCTCTCGGATGGCTCTCGCCGATCACGATCAGAGCCAAAATCTTTATGCAGGAATTGTGGGCACTCGGTTTCGACTGGGACGAGCCGCTCTCAGCTTCATTGTCCTCGCGATGGATCGAGTTTCTACAAGATCTTCAAGGCATCTCAGCTATCACCATCCCACGATGGATCGGGTTAAGTTCAGCATCTCTCGGGATAGAGATCCACGGTTTCGCGGACGCCTCTCAAAGTGCATTAGGCGCAGTGATCCACGCGCGAACGTATATCAACACTCACGAAGTGCGCGTTTCACTAGTGTGCGCGAAAACTAAAGTAGCGCCGCTAAAGAAGGTGACAATTCCTCGTCTCGAACTCTGTGCTGCGAATCTTCTCGTCCGGTTGATGTGTCATGTGGAAAAGACTCTTAATTTCGAAAACACCCCGGTTTATCTGTGGACGGATTCCACAGTCGCGCTCGCGTGGATCAAAAGCCACCCATCGCGGTGGAAAGAATTCGTTCGTAATCGCGTAACGGAAATCCAAGAGTTCGCGCGCGCTCGTTGGTATCACATCTCGGGTTTTGAAAACCCCGCTGATCTTGCGTCTCGTGGTGCATCTCCGGAGCAACTCCAAAAATCAGAACTTTGGACCTTCGGACCATCCTGGCTCTCGAAGCCTTCTGTCAATTGGCCATCCTTATCTCCGCGACCGGAAGAAAACATTCATCTCGAGGAAAGAAAAGGGCTGTCGACGCACATCGCAACAGCTAAGCCGCTACAAATCTGGGATCTCGTCGATCGCTACTCAAAACTATCGACTCTCCTCAAAGTCACATCATTGTGTAAACGCGCAGCAAATCGGTTCCTCGCGAAGACGACATCGAATCGCGTAAACACGTCTATCACTGTCGGACCGATCTCTACTCTCGAATGGAGCGACGCCCAACTGTTTTGGACCAAGGTGACCCAGCAGGCGTACTTTGCAGAAAAAATTCGCCAAATCGAGACAAGCTCAAGTCTCACTCGAAGTCATCCACTATCGCGACTCACGCCGTTCATCGATTCGAACGGATTCCTCAGAGTCGGTGGTCGACTGAATCACTCATTGCTTTCGTATGACGAAAAGCACCCGTTCATCTTGCCTCGCGAATCATCGTTCTCCACATTGATCATCGATCATCATCATCGGTTGACGCTCCACGGAGGTCCGCAACTCACTCTCGCTACAATCCGACAGCGGTACTGGATCCTGGGAGGAAGAGTACCGATCCGCATGTCAATACATCGTTGCGTTCCTTGTGCGCGTCATCGCGCCACCCTCAGCAGCCAACAGATGGGTCAACTCCCTCAGTCTCGAGTCACGCAATCAAGGCCGTTTCTTCACTCTGGCGTTGACTACGCTGGTCCATTCTCGATTCGAGCCTCCCGCGGAAGAGGAGCGAAATCATGCAAGGGATATATCGTTATCTTCATCTGCTTCACGACCTCGGCTGTGCATCTCGAGCTAGTTTCGGACTACACGACGGAGGCATTCATCGCGGCGTACAAACGCTTCACATCTCGACGAGGAATTTGTGCCTCAATCGCAAGCGATTGTGGAACGAATCTCGTCGGCGCAGACTCAGAACTTCGCCGTCTTCTCGCTGCATCGTCAAAGGAGTTCGCAGAAATCGCAAACACCCTCGCATCACACGGAACCCAGTGGCGGTTCAATCCTCCCTCCGCGCCTCATTTCGGTGGAAAATGGGAAGCCGGAGTGAAATCAGTCAAATTTTACCTCAAACGAGTCATCGGAGAAGCTACTCAAACGTTCGAGCAATTCGCGACGTTCCTCACGCAAGTAGAAGCCACGCTTAATTCTCGACCTCTTTGCGCTATCTCGGACGATCCACGGGATCCAAGTGCCTTGACTCCAGGACACTTTCTCGTCGGCTCAGCATTGAACACAATTCCTGAGCCGTCACTCATCGAGGTGCCAGTTCAACGGCTATCGCATTGGCAACACTCGCGTCAAATGCTGGAGCATTTTTGGAAACGGTGGAGTACGGAGTATCTTCAGTCCTTCCAAAACCTCTCGAAATGGCAGACTCATCACGGCAACATCAAAATCGGATCCATCGTTCTCGTAAAAAACGAAAATCTACCTCCATCTGTGTGGCCCCTCGCGAAAGTGATCGAAGTGCATCCGGGAACCGACGGTCTCGTTCGCGTTGTGACCGTTAAAACGAAATCCTCTGTGTTAAAACGTCCAATCGTAAAATTGTGTGTGCTTCCAGTGTCCTCTTAAGACAATTATTGACTCTAAGAATAAATAACGCACGGCGGGCGGCATAATCTAATTTCGCGATCGTTACCGATAGCGAAGCGGGCGGTATGTTTCGGCAAGGTATCGAATAGTTAAATGTGTGTCTCGCGACACTCAAAATCGTCCTCGCACATGTACGCACACTCGCGTGCAATGTTCTCTTGCCGTCTCCGCGTCAAATCTCGCCGCTTGCCCGTGTCGCGACTCAAAACCCATCAGCTGTATCTCATGTATTGTCTACTATCTCGAAATCATGTATGTGTATAATCTATGTGTTCTCTCGCTCTGTAAAATCTTCACTCTCTGTAACGTTCTCTTGCGATACGGTCTGTATCGCCTCATCAAAACCAATAAAAATCTCGTTTATCGGCATTCATTATCTCTCTCCATCTCAACATCACTTTCGTTTCATTCACACTGGTTCTCATCACTAATTCGCGGATCCCACGTCGATGATCCATATCTTTTTGCCATCTCTCTGAACAAACATAAACGGTGGTAATTAGGTTGAAAAATTTAATGAAACAAGGAAATAATTGATTTAAATAAATCATGTTCCTCAACGGATAATATTTATATTTTAATTAATATGTGAGCAAATAATTAAAAATACATATGATTTTCTGAATAATTATATTTATTTTTAATGAATTTAATTATTGTAAAAAAATTTTTTTTCTTTCGAATTTCTCTTTTTTTAACAGTTAATTAGAAATCATAATATATGTATATATGTATATGTTTGAATATGATACATTATTATAATCCAATATATAAATACATTTGTTGATATATATATTATACATTATTATAATTAAATATAAATGGAGGTAATTAAGTCAAATAATTTAATAAAAAAAGGAAATAATTGATTAAATAAATTATTTTTCTCATTGAATGATATCTTTATTTCAATCGATATAGGAGCGAATATTTAAAAAATATACAGGATCTTTTCAAGCATTATATTTATTTTTAATGAATTCAATTATTGTGAAAAAAATTTTTTTCAAAAATTTCTTTTTTTTGAAAAGTAAATTCGAAATCATAATATATATATATATATATATGTATATTATTATATATATATATATATGTATATATATGTATATTATACATTAATACAATTGAATATGAATGGAGGTAATGAAGTTGAATAATTTGATAAAATGAGGAAATAATTGATTCGAATACATTATTTTTCTTACCGAATAATATTTATATTTTGATTAATATGTGAGCAAATAATTAAAGAATACATATGATTTTTGAAATAATTATATTCATTTTGAATGAATTTAATTATTGTGAAAAAAATTTTTTTCTTCCAAATTTCTCTCTTTTTGAAATTCAATCAAAAATCATAATGTATATATATGTATATGTTTGAATATTATACATGATTAAAATTTGATATATAAATACATTTGTTCATATATATATATTATACATTATCATAATTGAATATGAACGGAGATAATTAAGTCAAATAATTTAATAAAAAAAGGAAGTAATTGATTGAATAAATTATTTTTCTTAGTGAATCATATTCTTATTTCAAATAATATGTGAGCAAATAATTAAAAAATATACAGGATCTTTTCAATAATTATATTTATTTTCAATGAACTAAATGGTTGTAAAAAAAATTTTTTTTTTTAAATTTCCCTTTTTTTAACAGTAAATTCAAAATTATGATGTATATATATATATATATATATATATATATATATATATATATATATATATATATATATATATATAT
This sequence comes from Neodiprion virginianus, assembly GCF_021901495.1. Classification (NCBI taxonomy): domain Eukaryota; kingdom Metazoa; phylum Arthropoda; class Insecta; order Hymenoptera; family Diprionidae; genus Neodiprion; species Neodiprion virginianus. The sequence goes on from NW_025804455.1 coordinate 78,100, forward strand.
ATATGTATATTATTGTATATGTATATATGTATATATATATATATTGTTACAAAGGGTGAAATCACCCCTTTGCCCCCTCTTTAATGATCTAGTAGTCAGCATAGATAAAAGACGTTTATAAACCTCTTATGTCTTTAAAAAAAATAAGGTTGCTGCGCCAACCGATATTATTGTAAAAACAGTCTTGTTTCAGACTTTAAACAAGAAACACGTATATTGCATTAAAAGCATTTATCACGATATTTTTGTTCACGCCTTTGATTTGATAATAAGTAAACTCGCGGATCCATATTTTATTAACGTAACGCCCAAAACGTTACAATTGGTGTCAGAAGCGGGATCTTGAGTTCTTATTAATTGAGTCAATTCAGTGCACGAACTTTAATTATGAGTAGCAGTCGTTTGACGCGCTCACGACGAAGAGAAAGAAGCGGAGAAGAACCTTTCGTTATGGAGAATCCGCGGGTCCCTGAAACAATTCCATCACCTTCAGTGGACCCTCTTCCAATTCCTTCGACAATCTCTCAAATTGATCTGCCGAAGATCATGTCTCAACAGCAAGAGGCTGCTGAGCGCCAACAACAGCAACTTCTTCAGCTGCTTCTTGATCAACAAGAACAGCGAAGAAAAGAACATGAACAACAGCTGGAACAGCGCAGGCTTGATAGAGAGGCACAAGAACGATCCGAAACTAGTCTACACGAACTGTTCCGGACGACTGTGGGGGCTCTTCAGGCTGTTCATCAGGTGAATGGCTCAGGAGAACCGGCTGTCACCCCACGAGGTTCCAGAGTTGTTACGCCGCTTCCCTCTCCTGTTCCTTCTCCTGTTCCCGTTCCCACTGTTCGACAGATTCAACATCCAGGTCGATTCCAGGATGTTCCTGAATCAAGGTCTGTGCCTTTTATTAAGAGAGTAGATGAATCTCCAATTAGTAGAACGAGAGTAAATAATGAGGCTGGTTTTTCCGAGTCTTTGACTCAGGTTCGGCCTCAATGTTCTCATTTTAATCAATTAAATAATTCGAGACTTCCTGAGGTTGCTTCTCAGATTAACCAGAAACCTCTTTATCCTTTAAAACCGCCAATTTTTGACGGAAAAATTCCATGGGCAGATTATGAACGCCAGTTTAATTCAATTGCTAGACATAATCAGTGGGACTCCGCCATGAGGGCCCACAGTCTTGCCTCCTGTCTTCGAACGCCGGCTTTGAATGTTTTAACGGCGTTGTCTGAGGAAGAAATCTCTGATTATGAAAAACTTAGTTCTGCATTAAAGTTGAGGTATGGAAATGACCACTTAACGAAACTGTACACGGCACAGTTACAGACAAGAAGACAAGGACGAGACGAAGACCTCGCGTCTCTTAGTCAGGACATTGAACGGCTTTCTCGTATAGCTTTGCCGGACCACGAACCGTCTCGAAATTTATTAGCAACGCAAGCTTTTTTGAATGCAATTAATGATCCAGAGATTAAAATGGCCGTTGGAACGTCAGGCCTCACTTCTCTGCGGGAGGCAACAGCCAAAGCCCTCGAGGTGGAGGCAATGAGAAAGCAATATTTTGGGCTGAACAAGCTTCGTCGGATTGAGGTGTCTGAAAACGCCTCAAGAAGGCGAAGTTTTGAACACTCGGAGGAGTCAAAACCTCAAAATTATAAAAATAGAAATAACAGTAACAATTTTAAACCAAGAAATCGAAGTTCTTTTCAAAACCAACAAAACCAGCGTAAAAATAAAAACGTGGTCGTGACAAGTCAAACTAGCTTGACTTGTATATTTTGTAAAAAAACAGGCCACGACGCCAATCATTGTTTTCTAATTAAGAAAATTAGTGGAAAACCGATGCAAGGTTCGAATCCAAATTCTTATAATTGGCGTAAGAAAAACATAGAAATAGGGGAAGCAAATCCTCAATTGAGTTCTTCAACAGGAACTCACCAAAAAAACTAATTCTAGATGATTTGTCAGGGCGAAAATCATCGCAGATTGTTAGTAGTGAAAGCCCTCCTAGAGAGCAATTTTTAATTAGAAGTCTACGACAGTCTGGTCTTTACGCGCGCGGTACTGTAAATGGCGTCGATTGTCTATGGGTAATAGACACGGGCGCGGAAGTAACCGTAGTTCGATCGGATCTCTTTAAATCCGATGACCAGATTGTTCCCTCTTTTTCTCTGCGAACAGCCACTGGAGAGACGACCCCGGTTTTGAGACAGGCTACTGTCCAAATTAACCTTTTTGGGTGTATCGACTCTCCACATAAGGTTCTTATAGCAGATATAGAGGATGAAGGTATTTTGGGAATAGACTTTCTTACAGCTCATAACTGTGTTATCTCGACTGAGAGAAATTCGCTAGCTTCAAACAATCGTGAAATAACTCTTTGTACAAATAGAAATGGAATTTATTGGACTCCTCCTAGAATTCGAGAAATAGAACTTTCGGAGGATGATTTGCAACAACGTTTTCCTGCACATTTACAGAGCCATGTTGAGAAATCTTCGATTTCGTTGAATTCAGCTCAGGTAGAATCGTTTAAATCTCTTTTGCTAGAATTTATAGATTCTTTCGCCAAAGATAGTGGTGATAAGGGCCGATGTACTTCTGTCAAGCACAAGATCGACGTCGGAGAGAATTCACCAATTAAACAAGCTCCTCGAAGACTCGCTCTCAACGCCCGAGAAGAGGTGAAGAAGCTTGTAGAAGACATGCTAAAGAACGATGTGATTGAACCATCGTCTAGTCCCTGGGCCTCACCAATCGTCCTTGTTAACAAAAAGGACGGATCCAAACGATTTTGTATCAATTACAGGAAGCTGAACGATATAACGAAGAAAGATTCTTACCCTCTACCCAGAATCGACGAGACACTCGACCTGATTGCTGGTGCAACTTGGTTCAGCACCATAGATCTTCAGAGCGGATACTGGCAGGTCGAAATGGATCCTCTAGATAAAGAAAAAACAGCTTTTGTTACGGGTTTGGGAGGATTATGGCAGTTCAAGGTTATGCCGTTTGGTTTGAGTAATGCCCCGGCTACCTTTGAACGAATGATGGAGGCTGTTCTCCATGGGCTCACTGGCAAAATATGCCTCGTTTATTTAGACGATATAATCGTTTTTGGCAAGAACTTTGAAGAAGTTCAAAATCTCAGACAAGTTTTCGCTAGGCTGAAGCAAGCAGGTCTGAAAATGAGCCCGAAAAAATGTCATCTGTTCCAGAAAGAAGTAGGCTTCCTTGGACATATCGTTTCAGCACAAGGTGTGAAGACCGACCCATCCAAAATAGAGAAGGTTCCTTCTTGGCCGACACCTAAGAATAAAGAACAAGTTCAAAGCTTTTTAGGCCTTTGTACGTATTACAGAAGATTTGTAAAAGGTTTCGCTAGTATAGCTAAACCTCTCCATCATTTGACCGGAATCAAGATTCCTTTTGACTGGACCCCGGAATGCGAAGAGGCTTTCAAGAAATTAAAGGAAAATCTTATTTCTTCGCCGATTTTAGCTTATCCAGAGGTCGAAATTCCTTTTATTTTAGATACGGATGCATCTATTTCAGGAATAGGCGGGGTTCTGTCACAAATTCAGGGAGGTCAAGAGAGAGTGATAAGCTATTTCAGCAGAGTTTTGAGTAAAACCGAGAGGAATTATTGTGTCACTCGTAGAGAGCTTTTAGCTGTTGTTAAGACCGTAGTACATTTTCACCATTATTTGTACGGCAGGAGATTTTTGATACGTACAGATCATGCTTCTCTCAGGTGGCTACTTTCGTTTAAATCTCCCGAAGGTCAGGTAGCTAGATGGTTAGAAAGGCTCGGTCAGTACGATTTTGATATTCGTCATCGAGCAGGAATTCATCATGGAAACGCCGATGCTCTCTCTCGAAGACCCTGCGAGGAAATGCCAGAGTGTAAACAGTGTGCACGATTAGAGAAAAATCGTGACCCCTCTCTTATAATACGGAAGATTTCTGTCGAAAATAACCAGGAGGAATGGAGAAAATCGCAACAAGAAGACGATACTTTGAATCAAGTGAAGTCTTGGAAAGAAGCAGAAACTCGCCCAGACTGGCAGGACATATCTTTAGCCGAGCCAGATTTGAAAATTTCTTGGGCTCAATGGGACTCTATTCTTTTAATTGATGGAATTTTATACCGAAAATGGGAATCTGCAGACTTGAAAGAAATCAGGTGGCAACTTTTGGTTCCCAGGTCACGAGTTCCAGAGATTCTTGCTTTTTATCATGATTCTCCTGCAGGCGAACATTTCGCTTCAAATAAAACTCTAGGCAGAATTCGCAACTTCTACTTTTGGCCCCGTTGCCGGATGGACGTTAAAGATTGGTGTCGAAGATGTCGAATCTGCACGGCAAAGAAAGGACCTCGAGCGAAGGGACAAAACTCTCTTTAAATTTACAACGTGGGAGCTCCACTTGAAAGGATAGCAATGGATATTCTTGGACCTCTCCCGATAACCCATTCTGGATATAAATATGCTTTGGTTATTGCTGATTATTTTACTAAGTGGCCTGAAGTGGTCCCTCTCGCTGATCAAGAAGCCTCTACTGTAGCACAGGCATTCGTTAAAGAATTTATTTGTGGACACGGAGTTCCTCTAGAACTTCATACTGATCAAGGCCGAAATTTTGAGTCAACCTTAATGAAAGAGGTTACTCAGATTTTAGGGGTTAGAAAAACTCGTACAACTCCTTTGCATCCGCAATCTGACGGCATGATAGAGCGTCTGAATCGGACTTTACTACAGTATTTGTCGTCCTTCGTAGAACAGAATCAGAGAGACTGGGACTCCTGGATCCCTTTCTTCCTCTTATCTTACAGATCTGCGATTCATGAGACGACGAAACAGACGCCAGCCCTCATGCTTACTGGAAGAAATCTTCGACTTCCGTCAGATTTAGAGAAAGGCCCTGTTCCTGTGCAAAGACAGCATCAAACAGATTATGCCTTTTTATTACAACAACGTTTAGAAGAAATTCATCACTTTGCTAGGAATAGAATTTCTATGGCTTCAGATAAATTGAAAACTCGTTATGATATACGAGCCAGAGATTTAAAATTTTATCCTGGAGATTCTGTCTGGCTCTTTCAACCTCGAAGACAGAAAGGACGATGTCCAAAGCTACAAAGAAATTGGGAAGGCCCTTACTTAGTGGTTAACCGGATAAATGATGTTGTTTATAGAATCCGAAGATCTCCTCATTCGCGTCAGAAAGTGGTTCACTTGGATCGTCTTGCTCCTTTTGAAGAGGATCAACCTGGAACAATCTCTCCAACATCAGGGACATCCTTCGAGGTTAGATCTTCAAACGAACACCCTTGACGACTGTGATCGATTTGGCCTTCTTTACAGTCGGTTATCGATTGGGAGAAGAATTTACCTTTCGGAATTCGTTTGAGTAAAACTCGACCGCTTACGATTATTATTGAAGGAAATATCGGATGCTGAAAAACAACTTTCACCAAGAGGTTTTTAGCAGATCGCCAGGTCTGTACACTTTTGGAACCTCTTGAAGAATATCGAAATGTAGCTGGAATTAATCTTTTAGATTTGATGTATCAGAACCCAGATCGTTATTGCTATTATTTTCAGCATTTCGCTCAAATGGTTATGTTAGATAGACATCTGCAGACGACTTCATTGCCTGTAAAGGTGATGGAAAGATCGATATTCAGTAGCAATTGTTTTGTAGAAGCTCGTCGAAGGTTAGGTAATTTTCGCGACTTCGAATCTCATTATTGACAAAAAATTTTGATCTTCTCATTCGCTCGTCTGAGCTCCGAGTAGATTTGATTGTTTATTTGCGAGTTTCCCCAGAAACTTCTTTTGCTCGAGTTAGTTCCCGTTCTCGTGAGGAAGAATCGAGTATTTCTTCAGAGCTACTCAGAACTATCCATGAGGTTCATGAAGATTGGCTAGTGAAACAAACCTTTTCTTCTTTATCGGCTCCTGTTTTAGTTATCAATGCAGAAGCTACGGCCGATCAAGTTTTTAAAGATTTTTGTACTTCTTTAACAAGCGTGCCGTCCGGAGAGCAACAACGATGTTTTCAATGAGAGGTTGTTTGTTCTCAAGAGATCTTTTGTTTTCCTGAAGGTTTTGTTTCCTTCTAGAAATTTCTTTTTCAGAATCGAGTTTTGTGTCGGATAGGCTTTGGTTTAAGGAATAATGTGAAAAGAGCCACGATTATTTTTCGAGGTCGATGAGCGATTGCTTGATTTTCACATTTTATTAACCTTAAGTGTTAGTTTTTGTGAGCACTTTTTCAGGTTATTTGACACAGCCTTTTCCTTCCAATCTTCCCCGATTCCTGAGGATGACTGGTGGTCTTATTTTGAAGAAGGACATGGAAATAATTCAGATAAGATCGTTTCTTTTCTTTTTGAATACATATTCAATTTATTTTATTCAAGTATTCTTCCAAATTCACTTAGTGAATTTGAATTGTTATACCATCAGTCACGTTTGTCCTTCCAAAACTCTAGGGTGTGCTGTTTCTAAAGAAGACTAGGACCAGTCACCCATCTTTTTCTCTGTTTCCTGTGTGAATTTTCAAAAAGGAATCTGCCTTTATCCCGTTTGATCCCGGAATTTTCGGTTCCTGCCGCGATGATTCCACCTGAACCTGTTTCGTTCGGACAATCTTTCATGAAGATACATGAAACTTAATAACACTTACCTTTATAAAACAAGGCACATAAATTTTTGAGATTATTTAACGCTCAACTATCTGCTCAAGGTTTTCTGTGGTTTACCTTGAGACTGTGGGCAAATGCCAGATAGTAAAAAAGGGAGTTCTTAAATTTTTAGAGCCACAGCTCCAACTCACCTTTGAGCACTGACTACTAGAATACTTTTATAATTGTTTTATCTTTCCCGAGTCGGGACGACTCTTTTCCTCGGGGGGGAGTAGTGTTACAAATGGTGAAATCACCCCTTTGCCCCCTCTTTAATGATCTAGTAGTCAGCATAGATAAAAGACGTTTATAAACCTCTTATGTCTTTAAAAAGAATAAGGTTGCTGCGCCAACCGATATTATTGTAAAAACAGTCTTGTTTCAGACTTTAAACAAGAAACACGTATATTGCATTAAAAGCATTTATCACGATATTTTTGTTCACGCCTTTGATTTGATAATAAGTAAACTCGCGGATCCATATTTTATTAACGTAACGCCTAAATCGTTACAATATTATACATTAATATAATTGAATATAAACGGAGGTAATTAGGTTGAATAATTTAATGAAACAAGGAAATAATTGATTTAAATAAATTATTTTTCTTAACGCATAATATTTATATTTTAATTAATATGTGAGCAAATGATTAAAAAATACATAGGATTTTTTGGATAATTATATTTATTTTTAACGAATTTAATTATTGTGAAAAAATTTTTTTTTTTCGAATTTTTCTTTCTTCAAAAGTAAATTCAAAATTATAATATATGTATACATATGTATATTATTATATATATATATATATATTTTTATATATATATATATATTATAATTCTGAATTTACTTTCAAAAAAAGAGAAATTCCAAAAAAAAAAAATCTTTTTTACAATAATTAAATTCATTAAAAATAAGAATAATTATTGGAAGGATCCTGTATATTTTTTAATTATTTGCTCACATATTAATTGAGATAAAAATATCATTCATTAAGGAAAATAATTCATTCAAATCAATTAGTTCCTTTTTTTACCAAATTATTTGACTTAATCATCTCTGTTTATATTCAATTATATTAATGTATAATGTATATAAAAACAAATGTATTTGTATTCAATTATATTATTGTATAATATACAAATATGGATATATATATATATATATTATGATTTTTGATTCACTTTTACGAAAAGAGAAATTTGAAAAAAAGAAAATTTTCTCACATCAATTGAATTCATTAAAAATAAATATAATTATTTGAAAAATCAAATGTATTTTTTAATTGTTTGCTCACATATTATTCAAAATATAAATATTATTCAGTGAGAAAAATAATTTATTTGAATCAATTATTTCCATATTTCAACAAATTATTTAACTTGATTACCTCCATTAATATTCAATTGTATTAATGTATAATATACATATATATACATATATATATATATATATATGTTTACAACAACGTTGTGAACGCAACTCGTTGGTCGCGCGCCTTCCAACCCACGCGAGGCAACCAGCCTCGCACACTTTCCAATCACGCGACCCAGAAGAAAGTGTGACGTCACGCACGCCGCTCACGCCACCCACGCAGCCGAGCGCGTTGCGTAATCAACGAACGTGGTCTCCCGCTGCCAAAGACCAACCGAGGCTGGAATAAGAGACGGCCGATCCGACCGATCGGCAGGACACTTCGGGTTCAACTCGTCCTGACGTACCTAACAGACGCTGACGCTTCAACGCCACGCCGTTCCAGCTCATCAACGCTACGCCGACCTTGACTGACGCTACAACGACTGTGACTGACGCTGCGACAGTTGACTGACTCTACGACAGACCGGACTACAAGACATTTGTATGACGGATCCCTTTTATCGGGCTTCGGCCAGCGAACAGACAAAGACATCTGCATCCAACCCGCCTCTGTCCCTTGGATACTACATCCAATTGACATTCCATCACGACCACTGACCAGACCACCAGCCGTACTGCTTTCTTTGTGGGATGTACGCAGAGCACGACTGACCTCTCCGAGCTATCACCGACGCATCCCAGCTCCAGTATCCCCATTTCCCGAGCCGCAGCGCTCGTTTGTGTCAACTGCCACCCAGACGACAGATAGCGAGTGGGAGTCTCCGGTGAAGACAGCTGAGAACCGCCGTCCCCCAACGCCACCCAGCTCTCCAGAGAGCCGATACACTCCGCCACCCAGGACTGTGACCGAACCCCCTCGACGACTGACATCCTCACTGAAGCCTCCACCGCATTGTTTAACCACGAAAACTATTCCATGTATCACTTGGCAACCATTACGATAACTGTATATATGTAAATAAAATAACTAATAAGTACAAATAAACTCAACACCACAAACTCATCTTTGATTTCAAGCGACTCACACCTTCCACGCGGTTCAGTCGAACTACAAGCTATCAAATAGCGAACAATATATAATAATATACATATATATACATATATATATATATATATATATATATATATATATATATATATATATATATATATATATATTATAATTTTAAATTTACTTTTGAAAAATGACAAATTTTTGAAAAAAAAATTTTTTTTACAATAATTAAATTCATTAAGAATAAATATGATTATTAAACAGATCCTGCATATTTTTTAATTATTTGCTCACATATTAATTGAAATAAAAATATTATACGATAGGAAAAATAATTTATTTCAATCCACTATTTCCTTTTTTCATTAAATTATTTGACTTGATTACCTCCATTTATATTCAAATATATTAATGTATAATATTCAAATATATACATATATATATATTATGATTTTCAATTTACTTTTAAAAAAAGAGAAATTAAAAAAAAAAATTTTTTTTACAATAATTAAATTCATTCAAAATGAATATAATTATTCAAAAATTCTATATATTTTTTGATCATTTGCTCACATATTAATTAAAATATAAATATTATCCGTTAAGAAAAATAATTCATTTGAATCAATTATTTCCTTTTTTTATTGAATTATTTGACATAATTACCTCCGTTTATATTCAATCATATTGATGTATAATATACATATATATACATATATACATATATAATAATATACATATATATATATATATATATATATATATATATATATATATATATATATATATATATATATTATAATTTTGAATTAACTTATCAAAAAGGGAAATTTTTGAAAGAAAGTTTTCTCTACAATAATTGAATTCATTAAAAATGAATATAATTTTTGTAAAGATCCTGTATATTTTTCAATTATTTGCTAACATATTAATTGAAATAAAAATATTATTCATCAGGGAAAATAATTTATTGAAACAATTATTACCTTTTTTTATAAAATCATTTGACATGATTACCTACATTTATATTCAATCATATTAATGTACAATATGTATATAAATGAATGTATTTATATTCAATTAAATCATTGTATAATACACAAATATATATACATATTTTATGATTTTTAATTTACTTTTACAAAAAAAGAAATTTGAAAAAAAAAAATTTTTTTACAATAATTGAATTCATTAAAAGTCAATATAAGTATTAAAAAAATCCTATATATTTTTCAATTATTTGCTCACATATTAATTAAAATATAAATATTAGTCATCAAGAAAATGCCATTCAATTTACTCTATGGATCGTACTGGGAACATTTTTACAATGGATTAGAACTTATTATAAGGTTTAAAGGAAATATGCAGATAGATGGATAATTATTTATTTAATTTCATATTTTTAATTCTTAAAAATTAATCATTCCTCAATTTGTGAAAAATAATTCATTCAAATTAATTTTTTTCCTATTTCATTGAATTATTCAACCTAATGACCTCCATTTATATTCAATTATATGAATGTATGATATATTATTGTATGATATATATATATTTATATATATTATAATTTTGAATTTACTTTTAAAAAAAGAGAAATTCCGACAAAATTTTTTTTACAATAAATAAAATCATTAAAAATAAGAATAATTATTGAAAAGATCCTGTATATTTTTCAATTATTTGCTCACATATTAATTGAAATAAAAATATTAGTCATTAAGGAAAATAATTCAGTCAAACCAATTATATCCTTTTTTTATCAAATTATTTGACTTAATCACCTTCGTTCATATTCAATTATATTATTGTATAATATACAAATATATACATATATATATTATGATTTTTGATTCACTTTTACGAAAAGAGAAATTTGAAAAAAAGAAAATTTTCTTACAATAATTGAATTCATTAAAAATAAATATAATTATTTAAAAAATCCTATGTATTTTTTAATCATTTGCTCACATATTAATTGAAACATAAATATTATCCGTTAAGAAAAATAATTTATTTGAATCAATTATTTCCTTGTTTCATTAAATTATTCAACCTAATTACCTCCGTCTATATTCAATTATATTAATGTATAATATATATATATATATATACATATATACATATATAATAATATACATATGGATATATATATATATATGTAAGCGACGGACAAGGAACTTTGATGGAGTGGATTTGAGATTATTAATCAACACTTGTATGATGTAGTAAACAACTGAAATATCAAATATTTGCAAGAGTTAACAAAACGATAAGTTATTTACATTAATCGCACACACTTACAAACTAACCTGAATCAATACAATTGCCGATAGCAAACCTTTGTTATGACTTTTGTATTGTCATTAGTGCTCGTAGCTCGGAGTCATCTTTCATACTGACTCTTTGCGCATGAGCCAACGCGCGGCGCTACGTAGCTTGGTAACGTACCCAAGCTTACATCCCCCCTCTCAAGACCGATGTAGCGCATCGTCAAAATAAGGAACCAGCTTGCTGGCATGAAAAATGTTTGATTCGTTTTTTCTGGCTCTACTATTTAACAAAAACATTACATCTGAAATTTTTTCTTTAATTCTAAAGGGACCTGTTCTGATTGGGTCCAATTTATCCTTATTTAGTTTATTAACGCTCTGAACATAAACTAAATCTCCTACCTTATAGTCTATTCGCTTTACATTCTTATCATAATATTCCTTATTTTGGTCGTGTATTTGTTTAGATCTTCTGAACGCTATTTCTCTGTTGCTGATTAAATTTGACAAATTGTTATCATTCAACTCATCTGGTAAAAATGACTTGTTAGAGCCTGTGAGCAAGTAATTCGGTGTGAATCCGGTTGAGCTATGAATTGTGTTGTTGTAGTCCTGTGTGCATTCTTCTGCTATCTGAGGCCATGATTTTTCTCTATGCTCATAGATTCTACATCTTATTCTGTTTACGAGAGTTTGGTTTGTTCTTTCGTTTAATCCATTAGAAAATGCACAGTCCACTGCCGTGAAAACCAGTGCTATGTTTTGTTTACTTAGATGTTGTTTGAACTGAGTTGAATTTATACCAGGGTATTGATCTGATAGAATTAATTTTATGTTTCCATTTTTCTCTATTTTCTTAATTAGATTTATGAAATCTTTTGCCATTTGAGTCTTTGAGGTTACTATGTAGGTGAATCTAGTGAAGTGGTCCACTGCCAGGTGTAAATATTTTTTTGTACTCTTATTGCCTTTAAAACCTCCTATTGTGTCTATGGAAATAATTTCGAAGGGTTCCTTTGCTGGACCAAGTTGAGATAAGGGTGCTTTGAAGCAGCCTATTCTGGATTTATTTTTAATGCAAGTTTCGCAAGATCTGCAGGTCATTTTTATGTGTTTGTACATGTTTTTAAAATAAAATTTTTGACCGAAAGTTAATATTAGTTGTTTTGTGCCTATGTGACCTTGATCTACATGCATGTCCTTGATAAGAGATTTTCCGAAATCTTCGGTGATCCAAATTTTTTCTCTTTTGTTTAATACTTTATAAATTATGTTTTCTTTTATGATGCACTTATCATCTACTCTTAATGCTTTTTGATTTTCTTTAATATCTATTAATTTTAATAAATTTGAGGTTCTAATTGCGTAGTCCAACTCTGTATCTTCTCGAGGTTCCAAAACTGGATTTCTCGATAAACAATCAGCTTCAGAATTTTCCTTACCAGGATTGTATATGATGTCAAAGTCGAGCATTGAAATATAATTTAAAATATTCACTAGTTCCATGTCACTACATTTTTTTATGTTGAAGTTTTCTAGTGGCTTATGATCCGTAAAAATAATGAACTTTTTTCCTATTAGATGGAATTGCCAATACAAAATGGCTTCTTTAATAGCCAGGGCTTCTATATAAATTGCTTTTTTTCTTTTTTGAGCATCAGTCAATTTTCTAGAAAAGAAAAATACTGATTTTAAGGAATTGTCTTTTTGTGGTTGCTTCAATATGGCTCCAACTCCTTTATTACTTGCATCTGTGAAAATAAATATTGGAGCTTCTGGATCAAATATTGCCAAAGCTGGAACTGTACATAAAAATTGTTTTGTTAAATTAAAACTATTCCTACATTCTTCAGACCAGTGGAAAGTTACATTCTTCCTTAACAAATTTCGCAAAGGATCTAGTAAGACAACATGATTTGGGATGAACTCCAAGTAAAAGTTTACTTTTCCTAAAAATTGTCTAATATGTGTTATTGATGTAGGTATAGGAAAGTTTTTGATAGCGACTAAATTATCATTTATTGGTTTAACCATATTGTTTTCAATTTCGTGCCCCAGATAGGTTATCCTTTCTTGAGCAAATTGACATTTGTTCTTGTTCAATTTAAAGCCTTGATCATGTAATATTTGCAATACTATATCTACATGTTGTAAATGTTCCTCGTATGTCTTGGAAAACACTAAAATGTCATCTATGTAATTTACGGTAAATGCATCCAATTTATTTTTTTTTATTATACCTGCTAAAACTCTTTGGAAAATGGCAGAAGCAGATTTTAAGCCGAAAGGTAAGCATTTCCATTGTAAGTGCCTATTATGTGTTACAAAGGCTAGCTTGTATCTATCCTTCGCACGTATCGGGATCGACCAAAACGCCGAATTAACGTCTAATTTTGTAAAAAACTTACAATTTCTGGCACGTACGGTAAGATCTTCTATCCTAGGGAATGGTTGACTCTCTGGAACTATAATCTTGTTTAGTTCCTTAAAGTCCATACATAAACGATTTTTTTGTTTTTTTCCTTCCTCTTTCTTGTAAGCCAAGGTTACAGGAGCTGCAAAAGGACTGCTTGACTCCTCTATTAAATCTGCATTTAATAATTCCTCTACTTGGTTTTCAATTTCTGCTTTATCTTGAAAAGAGCATTTATATGGTTTCTTTGAAATGTACCTATTTTCTGTCAACTTTACTGTGGCTTCATAACCCTTTACTGTTCCTATGTCAAATTTTGATTTTGCAAATATTTTCTCATTTTTTTGTATTATTTCATCGATTTTTTTGGCGCTCATTTTACTGAAATTACTTTTCTTGACCAATTTTGTATTTTCCTGTTTTTGAGATATCCTCAAATTTTCATCTTGGCATAACCTGAATTTTTTTATCGCATCTAATCCAATCAAAAATTCACCATCCATAGCATTTCCTTTAACAATGAAAAATTGAAAATTCTCCTCGATGTTACAAATTTTTATTCTTAAATCTACAATGCCCTCCGTTTTTGCAATCCCAGCTAAACCTTTGATGGTATCTCTCCCACTTATTATTTGTTTAATATTTTTTTTATTAGTTATGAATGTACTACTGATCAAAGAAACATTTGATCCAGAGTCGTATAAAGCTGTTGCTGGATTGCCATTTGCAAATATTTTTATTTTTATAAGTGGGAGGACTAATCGTTTTTTGATTCCTCTTGCCTAGCTAATATCTCCTGAACTTCATTATTATTTGTGACCCTGATATTTTCATTTTTAGGATTTTTACTTTGCCTATCTTTGTTATGGCATACTGTTTCCAAATGGAATCTATTTCTATATCCTAGTTTTTCGCAAATACTACATGGCCTTTTCTCATTTGAGCTTTTCTTGTTTACATTTTCATTTTTCTTATCACTTATTTTCCCAATTTGTTTTAGTTTTGACATGAGACTGTCTACACACCCGATGGACTTTCTATCTAGTTTATTTTGAATAAACTTTGGTAAACTAATCACGATCATGTTTATTTGAGTGCTTACGGATAGGCTATCATCCGCTTCTAATAATAAGCTCCTTTTCTTTAGCGCATACTCTAGTAACGATCCGCTGTAAAATTTGAAATTGTAAGCATACTCAATGTCTACCCAGGACTGCGCGGCAAAGGTGTCGATAAAAGAGTTATTCCACGCTTCCCAGTTCAATAAAGAAATCTGTTTTACCGATACGCTATACCAATCTAACGCTCCCTTCTCTAGGAACAATCTCAAAACTTCCGCGTATTTGTTTTGCGCGATACCCACTCTGTCACACTCCTGCACATATAAACGCATCCAATTACTCGCATTCATATTCTCACCATTAAACTTTTCCACTACCATGTCTTTCACGAGCGAGCTCGTTTTCCTCTCACTCGTGGCTGATGCCTCTCTGTTTCCGCTTGCCTCTTGCATTGGGGTATCCTCTTCAAGATATTCGTCATGAAAAACAACATTACCTTCCTCATCCAAGTAGATGTTTTCCAGTTCTTCAGACAACGTCAATACTACATTACGAAATTTGTTGCGTTGCTTCAGACTCTTGACTACGTTCTTCACAATAGCATTCTCGAAAAGCTTATCATGCTGAGCTCTCGTCTGCTTGTCCGCTGGAAACAAAAAACTTTCCTCTTGCCCAAGCAGCTGAATTTTTTTTACTTTCACTGCTGTACTTTTTGCTGAGTCTATGCCAGCCTCCGAGACGAAGTAAAATTTTGCTTTTTTCTCCATTGTATTGATTTGTAAGCGACAGACAAGGAACTTTGATGGAGTGGATTTGAGGTTATTAATCAACACTTGTATGATGTAGTAAACAACTGAAAGATCAAATATTTACAAGAGTTAACAAAACGATAAGTTATTTACATTAATCGCACACACTTACAAACTAACCTGAATCAATACAATTGCCGATAGCAAACCTTTGTTATGACTTTTGTATTGTCATTAGTGCTCGTAGCTCGGAGTCATCTTTCATACTGACTCTTTGCGCATGAGCCAACGCGCGGCGCTACGTAGCTTGGTAACGTACCCAAGCTTACATATATATATATATATATATATATATATATATATATATATCATGATTTTGAATTTACTTTTGAAAAAAGAGAAATTGGAAAAAAAAAAATTCTCTCACAATCGTTAAATTCATTAAAAATAAATATAATCATATAAAAATCCTATGTATTTTTTAATGATTTGCTCACATAATAATTAAATCAAAAATATTATTCGGTGAGAAAAATCATTTATTTGAATCAATTATTTTCTTATTTTATCAAATTATTTGACTTAATTACCTCCATTTATATTCAATCGTATTAATGTATAATATACATATATATACACATATATATATATGTAATAATATACGTATATATATATATATTATAATTTTGAATTTCCTTTTGAAAAAAGAGAAATCAGAAAAACGAAGTTTTCTTACAATAGTTGAATTCATTAAAAATGAATATAATTATTTGAAAAATCGTATGTATTTTTTAATCATTTGCTCACATATTAATTAAAATATAAATATCATTCGGTAAGAAAAATCATTCGTTTCAATCAATTATTTCCTTATTTTATCAAATTATTTGACTTAATTACCTCCATTTATATTCAATCGTATTAATGTATAATATACATATATATACACATATATATATATATTATAATTTTGAATTTACTTTTAAAAAGAGAGAAATTCGAAAAAAAAAAAATTTTTCACAATAATTAAATTCATTAAAAATAAATTCAATTATTTGAAAAATCCTATGTATTTTTTACTCATTTGCTTACATATTATTAAAATATAAATATTATGCGTCAAGAAAAATAATTTATTTAATCAATTATTTCCTTTTTTCATTAAATTATTCGACCTAATCACCTCCATTTATATTCAATTATGATAATGTATAATATATATATAAACAAATGTTTCAAATTATATTAATGTATAATATTCAAACATATACATATATTGATTTTCAATTAACTTTTAAAAAAAGAGAAATTTGAAAAAAAAAAATAGTTCTTACGATAATTAAATTCATTGAAAATGAATATAATTGATTAAAAAATCATATGTATTTTTCAATTATTTGCTTACATATCAATTAGAATATAAACATTATTCGGTAAGTAAAATAATTCATTTGAATCAATTATCTCCTTATTGTATCAAATTATTTAACTTAATTACCTCTATTCATATTCAATTGTATTATTGTATATTATACATATATATACATACATATATACATATACAGGGTGTCCCTAAATTGAGGGACACGGACCAGCCAGCGTGATACCTGACCGAAATGCAACCGAGAATTTCTTTACCGGAAGGTCGTCCGACGCATAGTTTTTGAATTATAAGCGATAGCGTTAGGCCAATCAGAGTGCACCATTTCATCTGGATTTGCCGCCACGGAAATTGCTGTTTTGTTCGCTGGATGAATTATTATTATTCGGTTACAAAGTAAATATCGGCACCACCCCTCTCTCGCTGTTGTACCCCTTCTCGAGCGCTGACCTCGGTATTGTTGCCGCGGCACACGCTGCCGGCCGCACACCCACGGACGCACACTTGTGTGTGTGAAAATAAGCGAATGCCCAGCTACACAATACTACCAAACACACATCTACGCGTGAAAATAAAAGTAAATCTCGAAATAAATCAGCGGATTTAAGATTCAACGTTATAAAACACTTCCAATCATCGATGTATGCATAAAACTAGAGATTTTAGATGATTGATATGCCGTTAGGGTTCATAATTAGTCATTCAATCAATCTGAATTATGCTTTCCGAACATTTTCTGTGTCTTTGCAACACAACTTTTCCACTAGTTTCAAATTCATCATTGACATCCGATTCTTCAATAATGCGAGGAAACAACAACTCGCTGAATTGACGTGTCAATAGGTTTGTAAATCAATTACAATTCACCTGAGTTACCACAAAATAACTGAATAAATGAGAATTCACGGAATCACTAAAAATGATAACTGAAATCATGAGAATTATTTGAGATATAACTGAATTAGGAAGAGTTGTGATAAGTCAAGTCACTTTGAATAACTTTAGATTCGTGCCAAAATTTTATGTTTAGAGAGAAAAATAATTAAATTCAAATAAAAAAGTAATTTTAAATCAAGAAGAAGAAAATTTCCAAATACCTGAATTCAAATGAAGCAATTTGAATTTAATAAATCTATCCGAATTTAAGGAAAAATATCAATCATTATTTGGATCAGAAAAATGAAGTCGAATTACATGAATAAATTCAATTAATTCAACTCAAAAAAATATGGTGTCATGCAAATTCCCAGTTATTTCCTCGTCGATTCAATGTGTGTCTGGAGTGGCAAGTAACGTTCAAATTGTTGAGATCAATGCTAGTGATGGCCACTTATCTGAGAATAATCGATATATCGATTAATCGATTTCAACAAAATAATCGGACACGGCTCGATTGAATTGGTAAAAATTAATCGATTTGGTAAATTTCTGCGTGGAGTCTTAAGATCAGAAGAGATATTTTGATAATTCATAGTCTTATTCAAAATATTTTTAAGTTTGATAAATTTTGAGTAATTAATACTTAAGTAACTTAACTTATCACAACTCTTCCTAATTCAGTTATATCTCAAATTATTCTCATGATTTCAGTTACCATTTTCACTGATTCAGTGAATTCTCATTTATTTAGTTATTTTGTGTTAACTCAGGTGAATTGTAATTGATTTACAAACCTATTGACACGTCAATTCAGCGAGTTATTTTTCCCTCGCATTATTGAAAAATCGGATGTCAATGATGAATTTGAAACTAGTGGAAAAGTTGTGTTGCAAAGACACAGAAAATGTTCGGAAAGCATAATTCAGATTGATTGAATGACTAATTATGAACCCTAACGGCATATCAATCATCTAAAATCTCTAGTTTTATGCATACATCGATGATTGGAAGTGTTTTATAACGTTGAATCTTAAATCCGCTGATTTATTTCGAGATTTACTTTTATTTTCACGCGTAGATGTGTGTTTGGTAGTATTGTGTAGCTGGGCATTCGCTTATTTTCACACACACAAGTGTGCGTCCGTGGGTGTGCGGCCGGCAGCGTGTGCCGCGGCAACAATACCGAGGTCAGCGCTCGAGAAGGGGTACAACAGCGAGAGAGGGGTGGTGCCGATATTTACTTTGTAACCGAATAATAATAATTCATCCAGCGAACAAAACAGCAATTTCCGTGGCGGCAAATCCAGATGAAATGGTGCACTCTGATTGGCCTAACGCTATCGCTTATAATTCAAAAACTGTGCGTCGGACGAGCTTCCGGTAAAGAAATTCTCGGTTGCATTTCGGTCAGGTATCACGCTGGCTGGTCCGTGTCCCTCAATTTAGGGACACCCTGTATATAATAATAAACATATATATATATATATATATATATTATAATTTTGAATTCACTTTTGAAAAAAGAGAAATTTTTGAAAAAAAATTTTTTTTCACAATAATTAAATTCATCAAGAATGAATATGATTATTAAACAGATCCTGCATATTTTTTAATTATTTGCTCACATATTAATTGAAATGAAGATATTATACATTAGGAAAAATAATTTATTTCAATCCACTATTTCATTTCTTCATTAAATTATTTGACTTGATTACCTCCATTTATATTCAATTATGATAATGTATAATATATATATAAACAAATGTATCAAATTATATTAATGTATAATATTCAAACATATACATATATACATATTTTGATTTTTAATTAACTTTTAAAAAAAGAGAAATTTGAAAAAAAAATTTTCATCACGATAATTAAATTCATTGAAAATGAATATAATTATTGAAAAAATTATATGTATTTTTCAATTATTTGCTCACATATCAATTAGAATATAAATATTATTCGGTAAGAAAAATAAGTTATTCGAATCAATTATTTCCTTATTTTATCAAATTATTCAACTTAATTACCTCCATTCATATTCAATTGTATCAATGTATAATATACATACATATATATATATATATATATATTAGGGTGGGCCAAAAAAAATGAGTATTTTTTTTTTTACTTCATACTCTGAAAATCGGTTGCTAGATACCTCTCAAGAATTCTCACCAAATATGAGCTCTTAATTTTGATAACAAGGTCCTCCGCTTTACAATTTTGCATTTTTTCCTGAGTATTAGAAACAAAAATTCATATCTCTTCGACAACTGTTTGTCAAGAAATATCTTTTTTTATATTCTTGTAGGAAATCGAACGCTCTACAAAAAAGGTCTCTTACCATTTTTTCGTAAGCCTTACCGTTTAAAAGATATCGAGGCTTAAAGTTTGATTATTTTAAGAGAACTTTCTGTTTTGCTAATGAATTTTTTAACTCGCTCGAAAAAAATTTTGATGAATTGCGCAACTAATAGTTTTGTAGGAAATTAACTGCTCTACAAAAATGGTGTCTTATAGGAACTCACATTGGAATAAATTTTGATGAAACTTATAAATTAAATTGAAATTTTTCGAATTATTCAACAAAAACTGTTAAAATTAGTATGCATTGAAGTTTGACGATGAATATCTTATAAACGCTTAACTTAATCGACAAATTATAGGACACCATTTTTGTGGAGCAGGTAATTTCCTACAAAACTATAAGTTGCGCAATTCATCAAAATTTTTTGTAAGCGAGTTAAAAAATTCATAAGCAAAACAGAAAGTTCTCTTAAAATAATCAAACTTTAAGCTTTCATATCTTTCAAACGGTAAGGTTTACGAGAAAATTGTGGGAGACCTTTTTTGTAGAGCGTTCGATTTCCTACAAGAATATGAGGGGAGATATTTTTTAACGAACAGTTGTCAAAGAGATATGAATTTTTGTTTCTAATACTCAGGAAAAAATGCAAAATTGTAAAGCGGAGGACCTTGTTATCAAAATTAAGAGCTCATATTTGGTGAGAATTCTTGAGAGGTATCTAGCAACCGATATTCAGAGTATAAAGTAAAAAAAAAAATACTCATTTTTTTTGGCCCACCCTAATATATATATATATATTATAATTTTGAATTTACTTTTAAAAAATGAGAAATTTTTGAAAAAAAAATTTTTTTTACAATAATTGAATTCATTGAGAATAAATATGATTATTAAACAGATCCTGCATATTTTTTAATTATCTGCTCACATATTAATTAAAATAAAAATATTATACATTAGGAAAAATAATTTTCCTCCAATCTACTATTTCCTGTTTTCATTAAAATATTTGACTTGATCACCTCCACTTATATTCAATTATATTAATGTATAATATATATATAAATAAATGTATTTATATTTAATTATGTCAATGTATAATATTCAAATATATACATATATAGATATTATGATTTTTAATTCACTTTTAAAACAAGAGAAATTTGAAAAATAAAGGATTTTTTCCCGTCAATTATATTCATTAAAAATAAATATAATTATTGAAAAGATCCTGTATATTTTTTAATTATTTGCTCACATATTAATTGAAATAAAAATATTATTCATTAGGGAAAATAATTTATTTCAATCAACTATTTCCTTTCTTTATTGAATTATTCGACTTGATTACCTCCATTTATATTTAATTATATTAATGTATAATATATATATAAATAAATGTATTTATTTTTAATTATGCTGATGTATAATATTCAAATGTATACATGGATATATATTATGATTTTTAATTTACTTTTAAAAAAAGAGAAATTTGAAAAATAAAAAATTTTTTCACATCAATTATATTCATTGAAAATAAATATAATTATTGAACAGATCCTGTATATTGTAACGTACTTTGACGTTACGGAGAATAAATATGGATCCGCGAGTTTAATTATCAAGTCAAAAGAAAATCAAGAGCGTGAATAAAATATTGTGAAAATGCTTTAATGCAAGATATGTGTTTCTCGTTTAAAGTCTGAAACAAGACTGTTTTTGCAATAATGTTGGATGGCGCAGCGACCTTATTCTTTTGAAAGACATCAGAGGTTTATAAACGTCTTTTATCTATGCTGACTACTAGATCATTAAAGAGGGGGCAAAACGGGTTATTTCACCCTTTGTAACACTACTCCCCCCCGAGGAAAAGAGTCGTCCCGACTCGGGAAAGATAAAACAATTATCAAAGTGATCTAGCAGTCAGTGCTCAAAGGCGAGTTGGAGCTGTGGCTCTAAAAATTTAAGAACTCCCTTCTTTACTATCTGGCATTTGCCCACAGTCTCAAGGTAAACCACAGAAAACCTTGAGCAGATAGTTGAGCGTTAAATAATTTCAAAAATTTATGTGCCTTGTTTTTACAAAGGTAAGTGTTATCTAGTGTTGTGTATCTTCATGGATTTGAAGACATCAAAATCATCCGGATCGTCGTCGAAAAGAAAATTCATTCCTCTTCAGGGAAAATAGTCCGGTGAATTAAACACATGAGTTCGACGAGGCGGGAAACCATAAATGGAAGAACTCTGAGTCCTAGGCAACATAAAGGCTGATTCCCTCTGAGAACCGGCACAGGAAACAGGGAAAAGGAATGGGTGACTGAATCCAAGGCTTCTTCAGAGACAGCACACCCTAGAGTTTGGAGAACAAATGTGAGAGGTGGTATAACAATTCGAATTCACTAAGTGAATTTGGGAGAATACACGAATAAAATGAATTAAATATGTATTCAAAAGAAAAGAAACGATCTCATCTGAATCATTTCTGCGTCCTTCTTCAAAATAAGACCACCAGTCATCTTCAGGAATCGGGGAAAGATTGGATGGGAAAAGGCTGTGTCAAGTAACCTGAAAAAGTACTCACAAAAACTGACACTTAAGGTTGATAAAATATGAAAATCAAGCAATCGCTCATCGACTTCGGAAAATAATCGTGGCTCTTTTCACATTAATAAACCAAAGCCTATCCGACAAAAAACTCGATTCTGAAGACGAAATTTCTAGAAGAAAACAAAACTCTTAGGACAACAAAAGATCATTTGAAAACAAACAACTTCTTATATTGAAAACATCAGATCGTTGTTGTTCTCCGGCCGGCACGGACGCCGGCCGGGGCGTCCTCCCTCATTTCCAAATAAATTTACAAAGAACTTCCCCAATCTCCCCTGTTGCCTGGCACTCTGTCAACGAAGTACCAGATAATTCCTACTGACCAGCACGCTTCGTGCAAAGAGCGGCAACCAACCGCGAGCCCGAAGAAGGTACTTGACCAGGACTCGACTCTGATCGACACGGCAACGGTCCTTGGAGCCGCGCTGAAATCTGACTCCTTCTCAACGATAGTAAATGTAAGCTCTTTGAAAAGTTTATTAATCAAAAGAAATGATTCAATTCTAATTTAAAAGATCCAAATGAAAAGAGCACACCCATCTTAAAATCACTCTCTCTTATTTATAGAGCAACGCTTGAAGCAACATTAGGTTCGACGTAGTAAAATCGAGCCAACCAAAACCCAATTTCGTCTAAGCGTCATCACGCCTCGAACCTACAAAATGGAGACCAGCTACGCAAAATATCGATTGCAAGAAAATGAATTTTTTTTTTTTTTTAAAAACATAACGTTTCACAATCTTTATGTTTTTTTCAATGAAGAAAATCTATTTTATCATTTTTTTTATGTCTTTTACTTAATTAAGTGTATCCCTTAATAAAGCAAGTATAAGTTAACTATGTACTATCCGCATGTTAAGGAAGTACAAAAATCTTTAAAAACTTGATCGGCCGTAGCTTCCGCATTGATAACTAAAACAGGAGCCGATAAAGAAGAAAAGGTTTGTTTTACCAGCCAATCTTCATGAACCTCATGAATAGTTCTGAGTAGCTCTAAAGAAATACTCGATTCTTCCTCACGAGAACGGGAACTAACTCGAGCAAAAGAAGTTTCTGGGGAAACTCGCAAATAAACAATCAAATCTACTCTGAGCTCAGACGAGCGAATGAGAAGATCGAAATTTTTCATCAATAAATGAGATTCGAAGTCGCGAAAATTACCTAGCCTTCGACGAGCTTCTACAAAACAATTGCTACTGAATATCGACCTTTCCATCACCTTTACAGGCAATGAAGTCGTCTGCAGATGTCTGTCTAACATAACCATTTGAGCGAAATGCTGAAAATAATAGCAATAACGATCTGGGTCTTGATACATCAGATCTAGAAGATTAATTCCAGCTACATCTCGATATTCCTCAAGAGGTTCCAAAAGTGTACAGACCTGGCGATCTGCTAAAAACCTCTTGGTGAAAGTTGTTTTTCCGCATCGAATATTTCCTTCAATAATAATCGTAAGCGGTCGAGTTTTACTCAAATGAATTCCGAAAGGTAAATTCTTCTCCCAATCGATGACCGACTGTAAAGAAGGCCAAATCGATCACAGTCGTCAAGGGTGTTCGTTTGAAGATCTAACCTCGAAGGATGTTCCTGGTCTTGGAGAGACTGTTCCAGGTTGATCTTCTTCAAAAGGAGCAAGACGATCCAAGTGAACCACTTTCTGACGCGAATGAGGAGATCTTCGGATTCTATAAACAACATCATTTATCCGGTTAACCACTAAGTAAGGGCCTTCCCAATTTCTTTGGAGCTTTGGACATCGTCCTTTCTGTCTTCGAGGTTGAAAGAGCCAAACAGAATCTCCAGGATTATATTTTAAATCTCTGGCTCGAATATCATAACGAGTTTTTAATTTATCTGAAGCCATAGAAATTCTATTCCTAGCAAAGTGATGAATGTCTTCTGAACGTTGTTGTAATAAAAAAGCATAATCTGTTTGATGCTGTCTTTGCACAGGAACAGGGCCTTTCTCTAAATCTGACGGAAGTCGAAGATTTCTTCCAGTAAGCATGAGGGCTGGCGTCTGCTTCGTCGTCTCATGAATCGCAGATCTGTAAGATAAGAGGAAGAAAGGGATCCAGGAGTCCCAGTCTCTCTGATTCTGCTCTTCGAAGGACGACAAATATTGTAGCAAGGTTTGATTCAGACGCTCTAGCATGCCGTCAGATTGCGGATGCAAAGGAGTTGTACGAGTTTTTCTAACCCCTAAAATCTGAGTAACCTCTTTCATTAAGGGTGACTCAAAATTTCGGCCTTGATCAGTATGAAGTTCTAGAGGAACTCCGTGTCTACAAATAAACTCTTTAACGAATGCCTGTGCTACAGTAGAGGCTTCTTGATCAGCGAGAGGAACCACTTCAGGCCACTTAGTAAAATAATCAGCAATAACCAAAGCATATTTATTTCCAGAATGGGTTATCGGAAGAGGTCCGAGAATATCCATTGCTATCCTTTCAAATAGAGCTCCCACGTTGTGAATTTGAAGAGAGCTTTGTCCCTTCGCTCGAGGTCCTTTCTTTGCCGTGCAGATTCGACATCTTCGACACCAATCTTCAACGTCCATCCGGCAACGGGGCCAAAAGTAGAAGTTGCGAATTCTGCCCAGAGTTTTATTTGACGCGAAGTGTCCGCCTGCAGGAGAATCATGATAAAGAGCAAGAATCTCTGGAACTCGTGACCTGGGAACCAAAAGTTGCCACCTGATTTCTTTCAAGTCTGCAGATTCCCATTTTCGGTATAAAATTCCAATAATTAAAAGAATAGAGTCCCATTGAGCCCAATAAATTTTCAAATGTGACTCGGCTAAGGATATATCCTGCCAGTCCGGGCGAGTTTCTGCTTCTTTCCAAGACTTCACTTGATTCAAAGTGTCGTCCTCTTGTTGCGATTTTCTCCATTCCTCTTGGTTATTTTCGAAAGAAATCTTCCGTATTATAAGAGAGGGGTCACGATTTTTCTCTAATCGTGCACACTGCTTACACTCTGGCATTTCCTCGCAGGGTCTTCGAGAGAGAGCATCGGCGTTTCCATGATGAATTCCTGCTCGATGACGAATATCAAAATCGTACTGACCGAGCCTTTCTAACCATCTAGCTACCTGACCTTCAGGAGATTTGAACGAAAGTAGCCACCTGAGAGAAGCATGATCTGTACGTATCAAAAATCTCCTACCGTACAGATAATGGTGAAAATGTACTACGGTCTTAACGACAGCTAAAAGCTCTCTACGAGTGACACAATAATTCCTCTCGGTTTTACTCAAAACTCTGCTGAAATAGCTTATCACTCTCTCTTGACCTCCCTGAATTTGTGACAGAACCCCGCCTATTCCTGAAAGAGATGCATCCGTATCTAAAATAAGAGGAATTTCGACCTCTGGATAAGCTAAAATCGGCGAAGAAATAAGATTTTCTTTTAATTTCTTGAAAGCCTCCTCGCATTCCGGGGTCCAGTCAAAAGGAATCTTGATTCCGGTCAAGTGATGGAGAGGTTTGGCTATACTAGCGAAACCTTTTACAAATCTTCTGTAATACGTACAAAGGCCTAAAAAGCTTTGAATTTATTCTTTATTCTTAGGTGTCGGCCGAGAAGAAACCTTCTCTATTTTGGATGGGTCGGTCTTCACACCTTGTGCTGAAACGATATGTCCAAGGAAGCCTACTTCTTTCTGGAACAGATTGCATTTTTTCGGGCTCATTTTCAGACCTGCTTGCTTCAGCCTAGCGAAAACTTGTCTGAGATTTTGAACTTCTTCTTCAAAGTTCTTGCCAAAAACGATTATATCGTCTAAATAAACGAGGCATATTTTGCCAGTGAGCCCATGGAGAACAGCCTCCATCATTCGTTCAAAGGTAGCCGGGGCATTACTCAAACCAAACGGCATAACTTTGAACTGCCATAATCCTCCTAAACCCGTACCAAAAGCTGTTTTTTCTTTATCTAGAGGATCCATTTCGACCTGCCAGAATCCGCTCTGAAGATCTACGGTGCTGAACCAAGTTGCACCAGCAATCAGGTCGAGTGTCACGTCGATTCTGGGTAGAGGGTAAGAATCTTTCTTCGTTATATCGTTCAGCTTCCTGTAATCGATACAAAATCGTTTGGATCCGTCCTTTTTGTTAACAAGGACGATTGGTGAGGCCCAGGGACTAGACGATGGTTCAATAACATCGTTCTTTAGCATGTCTTCCACAAGCTTCTTCACCTCTTCTCGGGCGTTGAGAGCGAGTCTTCGAGGAGCTTGTTTTATTGGGGAACTCTCTCCGACGTCGATCTTGTGCTTGACAGAAGTACATCGGCCCTTATCACCACTATCTTTGGCGAAAGAATCTATAAATTCTAGCAAAATAGATTTAAACGATTCTACCTGAGCTGAATTTAACGAAATCGAAGATTTCTCAACAAGGCTCCGTGAATGTGAAGGAAAATGTTGTTGCAAATCATCCTCTGAAAGTTCTATTTCTCGAATTCTAGGAGGAGTCCAATAAATTCCATTTCTATTTGTACAAAGAGTTATTTCGCGATTGTTTGAAGCTAGTGAATTTCTCTTAGTCGAGATAACACAGTTATGAGTGTAAGAAAGTCTATTCCCAAAATACCTTTATCCTCTATATCTGCTATAAAAACCTTATGCGGAGAGTCGATACACCCAAAAAGGTTAATTTGGACAGTAACCTGTCTCAAAACCGGGGTCGTCTCTCCAGTGGCTGTTCGCAGAGAAAAAGAGGGAACAATCTGGTCATCGGATTTCAAGAGATCCGATCGAAATACGATTACTTCCGCGCCCGTGTCTATTACCCATAGACAATCGATGCCATTTACAGTACCGCGCGCGTAAAGACCAGACTGTCGTAGACTTCTAATTAAAAACTGTTCTCTAAGAGGGCTTTCACTCCTAACAATCTGCGATGATTTTCGCCCCGACAAATCATCTGGAATTAGTTTTTTGGGTGAGTTCCTGTTGAAGAACTCAACTGAGGATTTGTTTCCCCTATTTCTAAATTTTTCTTACGCCAATTATAAGAGTTTGGATTCGAGCCTTGCATCGGTTTTCCACTAATTTTTTTAATTAGGAAACAATGATTGGCGTCGTGGCCTGTTTTTTTTACAAAATATTCAAGTCAAGCCGGTTTGACTTGTCATGTCCGCGTTCTTATTTACACGCTTGTTTTGCTGGTTTTGAAAAGAACCTCGATTTCTTGGTTTAAAATTACTATTGTTATTTTTATTTCTATAATTTTGAGGTTTTGGCTCCTCCGAGTGTTCAAAACTTCGTCTTTCTGAGGTGTTTTCGGACACCTCAATCCGACGAAGCTTGCTCAACCCAAAATATTGTTTCCTCATTGCCTCCACCTCGAGGGCTTTGGCCGTTGCCTCCCGCAGAGAAGTGAGGCCCGATGTTCCAACGGCCATTTTAATTTCTGGATCATTGATTGCATTTAAGAAAGCTTGTGTTGCTAATAAATTACGAGACGGCTCGTGATCTGGCAAAGCTATACGAAAAAGCCGTTCAATATCTTGACTAAGAGACGCGAGGTCTTCTTCTCGTCCTTGTCTTCTAGTCTGTAATTGAGCCATGTGCAGTTTCGTCAAGTGGTCATTTCCATATCTCAATTTGAGTGCAGAGCTAAGTTTCTCATAATCGGAAATTTCTTCTTCAGACAATGCCGTTAAAACATTCAAAGCCGGCGTTCGAAGACAAGAGGCAAGACTGTGGGCCCTCATGGCGGAGTCCCACTGGTTATGTTTAGCAATTGTATTAAACTGTCGTTCATAATCTGCCCATGGAATCTTTCCATCAAAAATTGGCGGTTTTAAAGGATAAAAAGGTTTCTCGTTAATCTGAGAAGCAACCTCAGGAAATCTCGAATTAGTTAATTGATTTAAATGAGAAAATCGAGGCTGAACCTGAGTCAGAGACTCGGAAAAACCAACCTCATTATTTACTCTTGTTCTACTAATTGGGGATTCATCTACCCCCCTAATAAAAGGCACAGACCTTGAGTCAGGAACATCCTGGGATCGTCCTGGATGTTGGACCTCCTGAACAGTAGGAACGGGAACAGGAGAGGGAACAGGAGGGGGAAGTGGAGTAACAACTCCGGAACCTCGAGGGGTGACAGCCGGTTCTCCTGAGCCATTCACCTGATGAACAGCCTGAAGAGCTGCCGCAGTCGTCCGGAGTAGTTCATGAAGACTAGTCTCGGAACGCTCTTGAGCTTCTCTATCCAACCTCCGCTGTTCTCGTTGCTCTTGAAGCAACTGGACAAGTTGTTGTTGTTGTTGAGTAGCCGTATCCAGAAGCTGCCGTTGATATCGTTCGGCGGCTTCTTGTTGTTGGCTCATAATCTTTAGTAGGTCGATTTGTGAGACTAAGACCATCGTAGGGACAGGTAAAGAGTCCACTGAAGGTGCACAAATTGTCTCGGGAACCCGCGGATTTTCGATGATGGAATGTTCTTCTCCGCCACTTTCCCGACGACGAGAGCGTGTCAAACGACTGTTGCTCGTAGTTTATTTCACGCACTGAATTGACTTAATTGGAAAGAAACTCACGATCCCGCTTCTGACACCAATGTAACGTACTTTGACGTTACGGAAAATAAATATGGATCCGCGAGTTTAATTATCAAGTCAAAAGAAAATCAAGAGCGTGAATAAAATATTGTGAAAATGCTTTAATGCAAGATATGTGTTTCTCGTTTAAAGTCTGAAACAAGACTGTTTTTGCAATAATGTTGGTTGGCGCAGCAACCTTATTCTTTTGAAAGACATAAGAGGTTTATAAACGTCTTTTATCTATGCTGACTACTAGATCATTAAAGAGGGGGCAAAACGGGTGATTTCACCCTTTGTAACAATATTTTTTAATTTTCCGCTCACATATTGATTGAAATAAAAATATTATTCATGGGGAAAAATAATTTATTTCAATAAACTATTTCCTTATTTTATTAAATTATTTGACTTGATTACCTCGATTTGTATTCAATTATATTCATGTCTGATATACATGTATATGCATATATACATACATAATAATATACATACATATATATATATATATATATATTATAATTTTGAATTTACTTTTGAAAAAGAGAAATTTTCGAAAAAAAAAATTTTTTTTACAATTATTGAATTTATTAAAAATAAATATAATTATTGAAAAGATCCTGTATATTTTTGAATTATTTGCTCACATATTATTTGGAATAAAAATATTATTCATCAGGGAAAATAATTTATTGAATCAATTATTTCCTTTTTTTATTGAATTATTTGACATAATTACTTCCATTTATATTCAATTATATTATTGTGTGATATGTAAAAAATTAATGTATTTATATTCAATAAATTAATGTATAATACACGAATATACATATATATATTATGATTTTTAATTTACTCTTACAAAAAGAGAAAGTGGAAAAAAAAAAATTTCTTACAATAATTAAATTCATTGAAAATTAATATTAGTATTGAAAAAATCCTATGTATTTTTCAATCATTTGCTCACATATCAATTAAAATATATATATTATCCGTTGAGAAAAATAATTTATTTAAATCAATTATTTTCTAGTTTCATTAAATTATTCAACTTAATTACCTCCATTTGTATTCAATTATATTCATGTATGATATACATATATATACATATATACATATATATTAATATACATATGCATATATATATTATAAGTTTGAATTTACTTTTGAAAAAAAAGAAATTTTTAAGAAAAAAATTTTCTTACAATAATTAAATTCATTGAAAATAAATATAATTATTTGAAAAATCCTGTGTATTTTTTAATCATTTGCTCACATATTAATTGAAATATGAATATTATCCGTAAAGAAAAATAATTTATTTTAAATCAATTATTTCCGTGTTTTATTAAATTATTCAACCTAATTACCTCCGTTTATATTCAATTATATTAATGTATAATATACATATATATACATGAATACATATATAATAACATACATATATATATATATATATATATGTTATAATTTTAAATTTACTTTTAAAAAAAAAGAAATTTTTAAGAAAAAAATTTTTTCTACAATAATTGATTGCATTAAAAATAAATTCAATTCTTGAAAAGATCCTGTATATTTTTTAATTATTTGCTCACATATTAATTGAAATGAAAATATCATTCATTAGGAAAAATAATTTATTCAATCAATTGTTTCCTTTTTTTATTAAATTATTTGACCTATTCACCTCCATTTATATTCAATTATAATAATGCATAATATATATATACATATATATATATATATATATATATATATATATATATATATATATACATATATATATATATATATATACATATATATATATATATATTGTTACAAAGGGTGAAATCACCCGTTTTGTCCCCTTTTAAATGATCTAGTAGTCATCATAGATAAAAGACGTTTATAAACCTCTTATGTCTTTAAAAAGAATAAGGTTGCTGCGTCAACCGATATTATTGTAAAAACAGTCAGTCTCTAGACTTTAAAAAGAGAGCTTGTGACCAAATACATCTATTTTCTTTCTTAATATTCCTTGTTCGTGAGACTTCTTTGGCTCGGCGTTCGCTTAAATCGCACAGAGAACCCTTTGTTTCTCTTAGATCTTTCGTAATTTCCCCCCGTTGTTACATTGGTGTCAGAAGCGGGATCTCTTCTGTGCCATTTGAGTGGATTTTGAGTGTAAAGAAGTATACAAAAAAAATGCAAAGATCTCCTCTGTCGAGAGCATCACGCGCGGAGCGACGAGCTGCCGGACGCGTTTCGTCGTGCCAGCGTTCTTCTGAACCAGCGTTTCCTCCCATTTCTCGTCGTTCGGAAGCTGAGGTTCAGCCCCAGCCCCAATTAGCTCTCTTGGCAGAGCTCATCCAGGGAAACCAAGATTTGCTGATGCGTCAGATTCAGCAGCAAGAACAACATCAACAACAGCAACAACAACATCAACAACAGCAACAACAACATCAACAACTGCTACAACAGCAGCTACAAGAACAGCAGAATCTTCTGCACGAACTTCTCTCGCAACAGCGTCAACAACAAGAAATCGTGTCCCAGGCGTTGATCGGGATCCTGCAAGGTGTGCAAAAGCTTCAGGAGCGGCCGCAGGAATTCCCGATATGCCCAGTTCCATCCCCAGGTAGAAGGACTTCTCTTTCTTCAGTCCCGGTCCCGGCAAGGAGGACCTCCATTCATTCAATTCCGGATCAATCAAGGTCTGACGCTATTTATGGGGGAGGCGAAATTCCCCCTGTTGCTAAAAATTTTCCACCTGCTCTTGTCTTGCGACAAGCTCAGGTTAGCTCTTTTCCGCGATGCCACGATGTTCCGTCACGTGACATTTCGGAAGTAGTTGAGCGTCCTGTCGCGTCGTCTCATCCTAGTGTAGATATTCAGTCAGAGTTCCTGGCCTTTTTAAAATCACGCGGAACTGTCAATGTTCTCCCTCCGCAGACTCAGAGCTCGTTCGGACTCAATCAGGTCTCTGTACCTCCCGCGAGTATTGTAGAGTTGCCCTCGAAACAATCGAATTTGAAGCCCGGTTTGTATGACGGTTCGTCTGCTTGGAGTCTATACGAACGTCAGTTTAACATGATTAGTAAGGTTAATGGTTGGAATCCGTCCCAGAAAGCAGCTAATTTGACAGCTTCTTTGTCCGGTCCGGCTTTGGTAGTTCTTGGATCGCTTTCAGATTCGGATTCTGAAAATTTCGACAGCATTTGTGCGGCTCTTAAACTCCGGTTTGGCGAAGAACATCTTTCCAAACTTTATTTTACTCAGTTCGAAAATAGACGTCAAGGGCCCAAGGAAGATTGAGCCTCTCTCGGAAATGACATCGAACGTCTCGCTCGACATTCCCTTACTGATTGTGCAGAAAAAGCTAGAGATCAGATAGCTCGGGCGAAATTCATTAATGCAATTCGGAATCCGGAGCTTCGGTATCATCTGAGGCTCGCAGCTCCAACTTCTCTACATGAAGCAATTATTAAGGGCTTAGAATTAGAAGCCATAAACGAGGCGGATTTAGGTTCGCGTGAACTTCATCGATTGAGTCAAGCTGAACCTTCAGAAAATTCTTCGTCCCGTCCTTCAGTCAATCAGGCTAGCTCAGATTCTCTTCCAGGAAGGAAAAATAGTGGTTTCTCTCGTTACAATAGATCAAACTCCAATCGGCCTGTCTCAGAGTGCCAGTTTTGCGGCGTAAGAGAACATATCGCGAAGAATTGTTTTAAACTCGACCGTCAGATGAAGACTGCGGAAGATTCGTGGCGCAAAAATGCCTCCAAGAGGGCTCCCTCTAATCCGGTTTGGGCAGCGCAACCTTCTGTTCCTCAGAATTCGGGAAACTAGCTACCGATGTTTCGAAAGGGCGAATATCATCGGTTTCTTCCAAGTTCCTTAGCCCTATTGCTTCACAGTTCGTGGTTAGAGGCCTGCGTCGTACCGGCTTATATGCTAAAGGTTCCGTTAACGGACTAAGTTGTTTGTGGGTGATAGATACTGGAGCCGAAATTTCCGTTGTTCGTCCTGATATGATTTCGTCTCTTGCTTCAATTATTCCTTCTGTGTCTATTCGCACTGCTATCGGAGCAACTACCCCTGTAGTAGGTAAGATGGTCGTGCAGGTAACAGTAGCGGATTGTGTTCAATCCCCACATGAAGTTCTAGTAGCTGACATAGAAGATGAAGGCATTTTAGGCGTAGATTTTCTTTCCGCTCACAACTGCGTCATTTCTACCGGCGATTCGACTCTTTGTTCTGGTTACCGTAAAATCAACCTCGAAACGTTTTGAAAGATTGGGATGAGTGGATTCCCTTATTTCTTTTGTCGTATCGCTCTGCAATTCACGACACTACCGGTTTTCCTCCAGCTATGATGTTGACAGGTCGGGATCTTCGACTTCCGTCAGATTTAGAAAAGGGTGTCAATCCTTCCGTGGCTTCGTCCCAGGTGTATTTTAATTCCGTTTTCCGTCAAAAATTGGACGAGGTTCATGAATTCGCTAGAGAAAGAATTCGTATGGTCTCCGATAAGACTAAGGATCGTTATGATATTAGAGCTAGAAATTTAAAATTTGAGAAGGGAGATTCCGTTTGGTTATTTCAACCTCGTCGGCAACAAGGGCGTTGTCCCAAACTCCAAAGTAATTGGGAAGGTCCTTATTTTATTGTTGACCGGATTAACGACGTTGTTTTTAGAATTAGACGTTCCCCTCGTTCGAAATCTAAAGTCGTTCATCTGGATCGCTTAGCTCCTTATCAGTCAAGAGCATCGTTTCAGTAGCTCTCTGAAGGTTAGAAAGTTCGTTGACAGGTTAAGGTTAGTTCGATGTTGTTCGATTCGAGAAATTTTGATACATCGATTTCTTTGGCTTGAAGAGTGTTTCGGTTCTGCGCTTGAATGAAGTAGTGAGCGTTTGGTCGATCCTCTCTTATTTTTCTAACCCACATGTCAGTTTCTTTGAGTTTTTATAGATTTTTCCCGACGAATCTGCCGTCTTTGGCTGTTCCCGATGTTACCTCCAACTGTACTGTTTGTCCGGTCTTAGCCTGGGTTCTCCGGATATTCAGATAAGATCGTTCCTTTTCTTTTGACTACATATTTAATTTATTTTATTCGTGTATTCCCCCAAATTCACTTGGTGAATTTGAATTGTTATACCACCACTCACATTTGTCCTCCAAACTCTAGGGTGTGCTGTTTTTTGAAGAAGTTTTGGATTCAGTCACCCGTTCCTTTTTCCTGTTTCCTGTGCCGGTTCTCAGAGGGAATCAACCTTTACGTTGTCTAGGACTCAGAGTTTTCCCAGTTATGGTTTCCCGCCTCGTTGTACGAAGAGGAATGAATCTTCTTTTCGGCGACGATCCGGATGATTTTGATGTCTTCAAATTCATGAAGAACTCACTGACTCACCCTTAACACTTACCTTTATAAAACAAGGCACACAAATTTTGAATTCAATTGAACGCTCAACTATCTGCTCAAGGTTTTCTGTGGTTTACCTTGAGACTGTGGGCAAATGCCAGATAGTAAAAAGGGAGTCTTTTAATTTTTAGAGCCACAGCTCCAACTCACCTTCGAGCACTGACTGCTAGATCACATTTTTTTGTAATTGTTTATCTTTTCCGAGTCGGGTCGACTCTTTTCCTCGAGGGGGAGTAATGTTACAAAGGGTGAAATCACCCGTTTTGTCCCCTTTTAAATGATCTAGTAGTCATCATAGATAAAAGACGTTTATAAGCCTCTTATGTCTTTAAAAAGAATAAGGTTGCTGCGTCAACCGATATTATTGTAAAAACAGTCAGTCTCTAGACTTTAAAAAGAGAGCTTGTGTCCAAATACATCTATTTTCTTTCTTAATATTCCTTGTTCGTGAGACTTCTTTGGCTCGGCGTTCGCTTAAATCGCACAGAGAACCCTTTGTTTCTCTTAGATCTTTCGTAATTTCCCCCCGTTGTTACAATATATATAATAATATACATATATATATATATATATATATATATATATATATATATATATATATATATAATAATTTTGAATTTATTTTAAAAAAAGACGAATTAGAAAGGAAAAAATTTCCTTAAAATAATAAAATTCATCAAAAATAAACATAATTATTCAACAAATCCTATGTATTTTTTAATCAATTGCTCACATATCAATTAGAATATAAATATTATTCGGTAAGAAAAATAATTTATCCGAATCAATTATTTCCTTATTTTATCAAATTATTTAACTTTACTACCTCCATTCATATTCAATTGTATTAATGTATAATATACATATATATACATATATATATATATATATATATAATAATATACTTATATATATATATATTATAATTTTGAATTTACTTTTAAAGAGTGAGAAATTATTGAAAAAAAAAATATTTTTACAATAATTAAATTCATTTAGAATAAATATGATTATTGAACAGATCCTGCATATTTTTTAATTATTTGCTCACATATTAATTAAAATAAAAATATTCTTCATTAGGGAAAATAATTTATTTCAATCAACTATTTCCTTTCTTTATTAAATTGTTTGACTTGATTACCTCTATTTATATTCAATCATATTGATGTATAGTATATATATAAATGAATGTATTTATATTTAATTATATTAATGTATAATATCCAAATATATACATATATATATATTATGATTTTCAATTTACTTTTGAAAAAAGAGAAATTTGAAAAAAAAAAATTTTTTGACAATAATTAAATTCATTTAAAATAAATATAATTATTCAAAAATTCTACATATTTTTTGATCATTTGCTCACATATTAATTAAAATATAAATATCATCCGTTAAGAAACATAATTTATTTGAATCAATTATTTCCTTGTTTTATTAAATTATTTAACCTAATTACCTCCGTTTATATTCAATTATATTAATGTATAATATACATATATATACATATATACATATATACATATATAATGATATACATGTATATATATATATATATTATAATTTTAAATTTACTTTTGAAAAAAGAGAAATTTTTTAAAAAAAATTTTTTTTTAGAATAATTGAATTCATTAAAAATAAATATAATTCTTGAAAAGATCCTGTATATTTTTTAATTATTTGCTCACATATTAATTGAAATGAAAATATCACTCATCAAGAAAAATAATTGATTTGATCAATTATTTCCTTTTTTTATCAAGATATTTGACCTAATCACCTTCATTTATATTCAATTATAATAATGTATGGTATATATACATACATATATATATATATATATATATTAATATACATGTATATATGTATATTATAATTTTGAATTTACTTTAAACAAAAAAGAGCAATCAGGAAAAAAAAAATTTTCTTACAATAATTAAATTCATTAAAAATAAACAGAATTATTTAAAAAATCCGATGTATTTTTTAATCATTTGCTCACATATTAATTAAAATATAAATATTATCCGTTGAGAGAAATAATTTATTTCAATCAATTATTTCCTTGTTTTATTAAATTATTCAACCTAATTACCTCCGTTTATATTCAATTATACTAATGTATAATATACATACATATACATATATACATATATAATAATATACATAAATATATGTATATTATAATTTTGAATTCACTTTTAAAAAAAGAGAAATTTTGAAAAAAAAAAATTTTTTTTACAATTATTGGATTCATTGAAAATAAATATAATTCTTGAAAAGATCCTGTATATTTTTTGATTATTTGCTTACATATTAATTGAAATGAAAATATCATTCATTAGGAAAAATAATTTATTCAATCAATTATTTCCTTTTTTTAATAAATTATTTGACTTGATTAACTCCGTTCATATTCAATTATAATAATGTATAATATATACATATATATATATATATATATATATATATATATATATATATATATATAATAATATACATGTATATATATATATATTATAATTTTGAATTTACTTTAAAAAAAAAGAGATATTAGAAAAAAAAAAATTTTCTCACAATAATTAAATTCATCAACAATAAATATAATTGTATAAAAATCCTATGTATTTTCAATCATTTGTTCACATATTATTTAAAATATAAATATTATCCGGTAAGAAAAATCATTTATTCAAATCAATTATTTCCTTATTTTATTGAATTATTTGACTTAATTACCTCCATTTATATTCAATCGTATTATTGTATAATATACATAAATATACATATATATATATATATTTATATATATATGTATATTAGGGTGGGCCAAAAAAAATGAGTATTTTTTTTTTTACTTTATACTCTGAAAATCGATTGCTAGATACCTCTGAAGAATTCTCACCAAATATGAGCTCTTAATTTTGATAACAAGGTCCTCCGCTTTACAATTTTGCATTTTTTACTGAGTATTAGAAACAAAAATTCATATCTCTTTGACAACTGTTGTTAAAAAATATCTCTCCTCATATTCTTGTAGGAAATCGAACGCTCTACAAAAAAGGTCTCTTACAATTTTTTCCTAAACCTTACCGTTTAAAAGATATCAAAGCTTAAAGTTTAATTATTTTAAGAGAAATTTCTGTTTTGCTTATGAATTTTTTAACTCGCTCACAAAAAATTTTAATGAATTGCGCAACTGATAGTTTTGTAGGAAATTAACTGCTCTACAAAAATGGTGTCATATGATTTGTCGATTAAGTTAAGCGTTTAAAAGATATTCATCGTCAAACTTCAATGCATACTAATTTTAACAGTTTTTGATGAATAATTCGAAAAATTTCAATTTAATTTATAAGTTTCATGAAAATTTATTCCAATGTGAGTTCCTAAGAAAAGAGAAAAATAGTATAAAAATATATATTAAAAATTAAAAATTAAAAAATGCATAATATATAGAACTAAAAAAATAAAAGAAAAATAGTATAAAAATATATATTAAAAATTGAAAATTGAAAAATATATAATATATAGAACTGAAAAAATAAAAGAAAAATAGTTTAAAACATTTCTCCCTTCTTAGGAACTCACATTGGAATAAATTTTCATGAAACTTACAAATTAAATTGAAATTTTTCGAATTATTCATCAAAAACTGTTAAAATTAGTATGCATTGAAGTTTGACGATGAATATCTTTTAAACGCTTAACTTAATCGACAAATCATAAGACACCATTTTTGTAGAGCAGTCAATTTCCTACAAAACTATCAGTTGCGCAATTCATCAAAATTTTTTGTGAGCGAGTTGAAATATATAATATATATAAATAATAAATAAAATAAATAAAATGAAATGAATAAAATATATAAAAATAAAATATATGTATATATATCATACATTAATATAATTGAATATAAATGGAGGTCATTAGGTTGAATAATTTAATGAAATAGGAAAAAAATTAATTTGAATAAATAATTTTTCACAAATTGAGGAACGATTAATTTTTAAGAATTAAGAATATGAAATTAAACAAATAATTATTCATCTATCTGCATGTTTTCTTTAAACCTTATAATAAGTTCTAATCCATTGGAAAAATGTTCCCAATACGATCCATAGAGTAAATTGAATGGCATTTTCTTGATGACTAATATTTATATTTTAATTAATATGTGAGCAAATAATTAAAAAATATATAGAATTTTTGAATAATCATATCTATTTTGAATGAATTTAATTTTTGTAAAAAAATTTTTTTTTCCAAATTTCTCTTTTTTTAAAAGTAAATTGAAAATCATAATATATATGTATGTGTATATTTAAATATTATACATTAATATAATTTGATATAAATACATTTATTTATATGTATATTATACATTAATATAATTGAATATAAATGGAGGTAATCAAGTCAAATAATTTAATAGAGAAAGGAAATAGTTGATTGAAATAAATTTTTTTTTCTAATGAATAATATTTTTATTTCAATTACTATATAAGCAAATAATTAAAAAATATACAGGATCTTCTCAATAATTATATTTATTTTTGATGAATATAATTGACGTGAAAAAATTTTTTATTTTTCAAATTTCTCTTTTTTTAAAAGTTAATTAAAAATCATAATATCTATATATGTATATATTTGAATATTATACATTAAAATAATCAAATATAAATACGATTTTTTATATATATATTATACATTAATATAATTTAATATAAATGGAGGTAATCAAGTCAAATAATTGAATGAAAAAAGGGAATAGTTGATTGAAATAAATTATTTTTCCTAATGTATAATATTTTTATTTCGATTAATATGTGAGCAAATAATCAGAAAACATGCAGGATCTGTTTAATAATTATATTCATTCTGAATGAATTTAATTATTGTAAAAAAAATTTTTTTTTCAAAAATTTCTCATTTTTTGAAAGTAAATTCAAAATTATAATATATATATATATATATATATATATATATATATATATATATATATATATATATATATATATGTATATATATATGTATATCATACATTAAAACAATTGAATATGAATGGAGGTAATTTAGTTAAATAATTTGATAAAATAAGGAAATAATTGATTTAAATAAATGATTTTTCTCACCGAACAATATTTATATTCTGATTGATATGTGAGCAAATAATTGGAAAATACATATCATTTTTTAAATGATTATATTTATTTTCAATGAATTTAATTATCGTAAAAAAACTTTTTTGTTTCAAATTTCTCTTTTTTTAAAAGTTAATTGAAAATCATTACATGTATATATGTAAATGTTTGAATATTGTACATTGATATAATTTAACATATGAATACATTTGTTTATATATATATTATGCATTTTTATAAGTGAATATAAATGGAGGTGATTAGGTCAAATAATCTAATAAAAAAAGAAAATAATCGATTAAATAAATTATTTTTCTTAACAGATAATATTTATATTTTGATCAATATGTAAGCTAATGATCAAAAAATTTATAGATTTTTTGTATCATTACATTTATTTCAAATGAATTTAATTATTGTAAAAAAATTTTTTTTCTTCAAATTTCTCTTTTTTTAAAAGTAAATAGAAAATCATAATATATATATATGTATATATTTGAATATTATACATTCATATAATTAAATATAAATACATTCATTCATATATATATTGTACATTAATATAATTGAATATGAATGGAGGTAATCAAGTCAAATAATTCAATAAAGAAAGGAAATAGTTGATTCAAATAAATTATTTTCTCTAATAAATAATATTTTTATTTTAATTAATATGTGAGCAAATAATGAAAAAATATACAGGATCTTTTCAATAATTACATTTATTTTTGATGAATATAATTGACGTGAAAAAATCCTTCATTTTTCAAATTTCCCTTTCTTCAAAAGTAAATTAAAAATCATAATATATATGTATGTGTATATTTAAATATTATACATTAATATAATTTGATATAAATACATTTATTTATATGTATATTATACATTAATATAATTGAATATAAATGGAGGTAATCAAGTCAAATAATTTAATAGAGAAAGGAAATAGTTGATTGAAATAAATTTTTTTTTCTA
This sequence comes from Neodiprion virginianus, assembly GCF_021901495.1. Classification (NCBI taxonomy): domain Eukaryota; kingdom Metazoa; phylum Arthropoda; class Insecta; order Hymenoptera; family Diprionidae; genus Neodiprion; species Neodiprion virginianus. Next base: position 118,948 of record NW_025804455.1, read on the forward strand.
ATGAATAATATTTTTATTTCAATTACTATATAAGCAAATAATTAAAAAATATACAGGATCTTCTCAATAATTATATTTATTTTTGATGAATATAATTGACGTGAAAAAATTTTTTATTTTTCAAATTTCTCTTTTTTTAAAAGTTAATTAAAAATCATAATATCTATATATGTATATATTTGAATATTATACATTAAAATAATCAAATATAAATACGATTTTTTATATATATATTATACATTAATATAATTTAATATAAATGGAGGTAATCAAGTCAAATAATTGAATGAAAAAAGGGAATAGTTGATTGAAATAAATTATTTTTCCTAATGTATAATATTTTTATTTCGATTAATATGTGAGCAAATAATCAGAAAACATGCAGGATCTGTTTAATAATTATATTCATTCTGAATGAATTTAATTATTGTAAAAAAAATTTTTTTTTCAAAAATTTCTCATTTTTTGAAAGTAAATTCAAAATTATAATATATATATATATATATATATATATATATATATATATATATATATATATATATATATATGTATATATATATGTATATCATACATTAAAACAATTGAATATGAATGGAGGTAATTTAGTTAAATAATTTGATAAAATAAGGAAATAATTGATTTAAATAAATGATTTTTCTCACCGAACAATATTTATATTCTGATTGATATGTGAGCAAATAATTGGAAAATACATATCATTTTTTAAATGATTATATTTATTTTCAATGAATTTAATTATCGTAAAAAAACTTTTTTGTTTCAAATTTCTCTTTTTTTAAAAGTTAATTGAAAATCATTACATGTATATATGTAAATGTTTGAATATTGTACATTGATATAATTTAACATATGAATACATTTGTTTATATATATATTATGCATTTTTATAAGTGAATATAAATGGAGGTGATTAGGTCAAATAATCTAATAAAAAAAGAAAATAATCGATTAAATAAATTATTTTTCTTAACAGATAATATTTATATTTTGATCAATATGTAAGCTAATGATCAAAAAATTTATAGATTTTTTGTATCATTACATTTATTTCAAATGAATTTAATTATTGTAAAAAAATTTTTTTTCTTCAAATTTCTCTTTTTTTAAAAGTAAATAGAAAATCATAATATATATATATGTATATATTTGAATATTATACATTCATATAATTAAATATAAATACATTCATTCATATATATATTGTACATTAATATAATTGAATATGAATGGAGGTAATCAAGTCAAATAATTCAATAAAGAAAGGAAATAGTTGATTCAAATAAATTATTTTCTCTAATAAATAATATTTTTATTTTAATTAATATGTGAGCAAATAATGAAAAAATATACAGGATCTTTTCAATAATTACATTTATTTTTGATGAATATAATTGACGTGAAAAAATCCTTCATTTTTCAAATTTCCCTTTCTTCAAAAGTAAATTAAAAATCATAATATCTATATATGTATATATTTGAATATTATACATTAACATAATTGAATATAAATACATTGATTTATATATATATTATACATTAATATAATTGAATAAAAATGGAGGTAATCAAGTCAAATAATTTAATGAAAAAAGGAAATAGTAGATTGAAATAAATTATTTTTCCTAATGTATAATATTTTTATTTCAATCAATATGTGAGCAAATAATTGGAAGATACGCAGGATCTGTTTAATAATCATATTTATTCTTAATGAATTTATTTATTGTGAAGAAAATTTTTTTTTTCTAAATTTCTCTCTTTTTGAAATTTAATCAAAAATCATAATGTATATATATGTATATGTTTGAATATTATACATTAATGAAATTTAATATATAAATACATTTGTTCATATATATATTATACATTATTATAATTTAATATGAACGGAGATAATTAAGTCAAATAATTTAATAAAAAAAGGAAATAACTGATTAAATAAATTATTTTTCTTACTGAATCATATTCTCATTTTAAATAATATGTGAGCAAATAATTAAAAAATATACAGGATCTTTTCAATAATTATATTTATTTTCAATGAATTCAATTATTGTAAAAAAAATTTTTTTTTTCAAATTTCTCTTTTTTCAAAAGTCAATTTAAAATTGTAAAATATATATATATGTATATTATTATATATGTATATATGTATATATATTAGGGTGCTTTTTTTTTGGACTATTTTTTTTTTCGGTCCCATCGTGAAATTTTGTTGGAAATACAACAAAAAAAATTCCCTGAAAGATTGAGCCCTTAATATTAATATTGAGTGCTCGCCCAAGGCATGTAAAGATTTCCCGCTTAAGATACACGTAAACTTTAATTTTTTTTCTTTAAAACATCTACAGTTCAGAGGCATTCTATGGTGTAGTCTAGGACGTCAGTAGGTTTTCTTCGGAATGAAATGCTCTACAAAAGTGCTCATTGCGGTGAAGTCGTAACTCACACCGGCGAAGTCGTACGGGCCACCCAAACCCAATTTTTTCATGAAATTTCTGTCTTTTTGCCCGTATCTCGTAAATAACAAGAGCTACAACAAAAATATACAACAAATTTGTAGGAAATTTAATTTTCTACAAAAAAGTTTCAGAAAACCAAATTGCTAACATCGATATTTATTGAGATATTGGGCTTTTAAGGTGAGGAAGTATGGAATTTTCATGAATTATTGAGTTAAATTGTCGAATTATTGATTGTCGAATATTTTTTTGTTTTGTAGCTCTTGTCATTACAATTACAATTCTTGTCATTACAATTACAATTCTTGTCATTACAATTACAAGAGCTACAAAACAAAAAAATATTCGACAATCAATAATTCGACAATTTAACTCAATAATTCATGAAAATTCCATACTTCCTCACCTTAAAAGCCCAATATCTCAATAAATATCGATGTTAGCAATTTGGTTTTCTGAAACTTTTTTGTAGAAAATTAAATTTCCTACAAATTTGTTGTATATTTTTTTTTGTAGCTCTTGTTATTTACGAGATACGGGCAAAAAGACAAGAATTTCATGAAAAAATTGGGTTTGGGTGGCCCGTACGACTTCGCCGGTGTGAGTTACGACTTCACCGCAATGAGCACTTTTGTAGAGCATTTCATTCCGAAGAAAACCTACTGACGTCCTAGACTACACCATAGAATGCCTCTGAACTGTAGATGTTTTAAAGAAAAAAATTGAAGTTTACGTGTATTTTAAGCGGGAAATCTTTACATGCCTTGGGCGAGCACTTAATATCAATATTAAGGGCTCATTCTTTTAGGGAATTTTTTTTGTTGTATTTCCAACAAAATTTCACGATGGGACCGAAAAAAAAAAAATATAGTCCAAAAAAAAAGCACCCTAATATATATGTATATTCTACAATAATATAATTGAATATAATACACATTCTTGAAACTTCACTTATCGCTTTGAGCAGGCCTTGTGAAGGTACAGTATTTTTTTCAGATTCTCCAATCATGTCCTACATCGTGAAAATGACTCTAAAATAACGCTGCGACGCCACCGCGGGGTAGCGGTGGACGGCAACCGGCCGCCCGCCATTACGTAGAGACTCGGCGCGCCGCAATTTCATGCGCATCGACACCTTTAATGATTTTTTACTCGGAAACGAAGAAAAACACCCCTCTGGAATTAATTCACAGGTTGTAGTACAGTTCAAGGAACATGTCAGAATCTTAAGAAAATTTTTTGATCGTGTCAGTCACTGTTTTAAAAATCTTTGAAAAATTAATTGTTGAATAAACAATTGATAACAACTTTTTTTTACCATTTCGTATTTTTTTTCAAATTCTATAGAGCTTTCCGCGTAATTTGAAGAAAAATATATATTCTATCTAATTTTTCACCGAAGTTATGAATTTTTGAAAAAAATGGGAGTCTAATTTGTTATTGTTGATAAAAAATCGAATTTTGCATTATGAGATTCGCGCTTCGGCACAAAAATCTAACTCCTCACACACAATCCACATGCCAAATTAAAAAAAATATCTGAGAGATGACTGATCCGGTTGACGCGGAATAGCCCACATGTATATATGTATATATATATATACTAGCAGCCCATCCCGGCTTCGCACGGGCATATAATAATATTAAGTAATAATATAAATGTTATTTTTCTAGAAACTCACTGTAAACATTGTGTATTTTCTTTTATTATATTATTATATGCCCGTGCGAAGCCGGGATGGGTTGCTAGTTATGCTGTTAAAATGTAGCTTATATGACACGTTCGTAGATTTACCATAGCAGCGCCATCTATTGATTACTTACTCAACCCAGTCGAAAGGTATCGACATCTGTTAGAATCATTCGGAGTTAACAGATAATTGTGACTGTCAAATAATAACAGACAAATAATTAGCAATATATTATAATTGCGACTATAATTTGAGATTTAAACTATCCTATCTCTCAAGTTGGATCGAACTGCACATGGTGTGCGTATTTTATTATAATCGGTTAAGTGGTTTAGGAGTCCATTGAGGACAAACATCGTGACACGAGATTTATATATATTAAGATTATACATTAATATAATTGAATATAATCGGAGGTAATTAGGTTGAATAATTTAATGAAACAAGGAAATAATTGATTTAAATAAATTATTACTCTCAACGGATAAAATTTATATTTTAATTAATATGTGAGCAAATGATCAAAAAATACAAAGGATTTTTTGAATGATTATATTTATTTTTAATGAATTTAATTATTGTGAAAAAAATTTTCTTTTTTCAAAAGTGAATCCAAAATTATAATACATGTATACATATGTATATTATTATATACATATATATGTATATATATGTATAGTATACATTAATACGATTGAATATAAATGGAGGTAATTTAGTCAAATAATTTGATAAAATAAGGAAATAATTGATTTAAATAAATGATTTTTGTTACCGAATAATATTTATATTTTAATAAATATGTGAGCAAATAATTGAAAAATACATATGATTTTTTAAATAATTATATTTACTTCTAATGAATTCAATTATTGTTAGAAAATTTTGTTTTTCCGATTTCTCTTTTTTTAAAAGGAAACTCAAAATTATAATATATATATATATATACGTATAATAATATATATATATATATATGTGTATATATATGTATATTATACATTAATACGATTGAATATAAATGGAGGTAATTAAATTAAATAATTTGATAAAATGAGGAAACAATTGATTCAAATAAATGATTTTTCTCATTGAATGATATCTTTATTTCAATTAATATGTGAGCGAATAATTAAAAAATATACAGGATTTTTTCAAGAATTATATTTATTTTTAATGAATTCAATTATTGTGAAAAAATTTTTTTTCAAAAATTTCTCTTTTTTTAAAAGTAAATTGAAAATCATGATATATATATGTATATATTTGAATTTTGTGAAACGTATATAATTTTTGAACTACTGGTAAATTCGAAAAATTAACGACGGAGCCAGGAATCGAACCTGGTATCTAGCGATGCTTTACCGGAGCCTTACTCCACTAGACCACCTAGCCTAACTACCAAAAATAATACGCCCGAGATATCCACATTAGGGATATTCGCAAGGTTCAGCTCGACCGTAGTGCAATGGAAGAGCCTCGTCTTGGAGGAACCGCCTTTGTGATCACGGTATCCTCTGCGCCAGGTAAGTATAATATAGAGTCAGGGCGGCTAGGTGGTCTAGTGGAGTAAGGCTCCGGTAAAGCATCGCTAGATACCAGGTTCGATTCCTGGCTCCGTCGTTAATTTTTCGAATTTACCAGTAGTTCAAAAATTATATACGTTTCACAAAATGAAAATTGCCTCGTGATTAATATTAATATTGATGATGCATATCCGCATTTCAATATTAGACGGTCATTGACTGTCTTACGAGCTTCGCACCAAGAAGCGTAAGATTCCAAAATGTAAACACTTACAGACATTCTTACAAATTTGTGTCTCGAAGAGGAAGAACACTTTCTATATTCACACATATATATTTGAATATTATACATCAATATAATTTAATATAAATACATTTATTTATATATATATATATTATACATTAATGTAATTAAATATAAATGGAAGTAATCAAGTCAAATAATTTAATAAAGAAAGGAAATAGTGCATTGAAATAAATTATTTTTCCTAACGTATAATATTTTGATTTCAATTAATATGTGAGCAAATAATTAAAAAATATACAGGATCTTCTCAATAATTATATTTATTTTTAATGAATACAATTGACGTGAAAAGATTTTTCATTTTTCAAATCTCTCTTTTTTTAAAAGTAAATTAAAAATCATGATATTTATATATGTATATATTTGAACAATATACATTAACATAATTAAATATAAATACATTCATTTATATATATATTATACAATAATATAATTGAATATAAATGGAGGTAATCAAGTCAAATAATTTAATGAAGAAAGGAAATAGTGGATTGAAATAAATTATTTTTCCTAATGTATAATATTTTTATTTCAATTAATATGTGAGCAAATAATTAAAAAATATGCAGGATCTGTTTAATAATCATATCTATTCTTGATGAATTTAATTATTGTGAAAAAAATTTTTTTTTCAAAAATTTCTCTTTTTTCAAAAGTAAATTCAAAATTAAAATATATACATATATATATGTTTATTATTATATATATGTATCTGTGTATGTATATATATGTATATTATACATTAATACAACTGAATATGAATGGAGGTAATTAAGTTAAATACCTTGATAAAATAAGGAGATAATTGATTCGAATGAATTATTTTACTTACCGAATAATATTTATATCCTAATTGATATGTGAGCAAATAATTGAAAAATACATATGATTTTTTAAATAATTATATTTATTCTCAATGAATTTAATTATCGTAAAAAAACTTTTTTTTTTCACATTACTCTTTTTTGAAAAGTTAATCAAAAATCAAAATATGTATATATGCATATGTTTGAATATTATACATTAATATAATTTAATACATTTGTTTATATATATATATTATACATTATCATAATTGAATACAAATGGAGGTAATTAGGTCAAATAATTTAATGAAAAGAGGAAATAATTGATTAAATAAATTATTTATATATATATATGTATATTTACATATCATAACTTAATATATTATACATTAATATAATTCAATATGAATACATTTATTTATATATATATTATACAATAATATAATTGAATATAAATGGAGGTAATCAAGTTATACAATTTAATAAAATAAGAAAATAATTAATTTAAATGAATTATTTTTCTTAAATTGGAGAATAATTAATTTTAGAGAATTCAAAAGACGAAATAAATAAATAATCATTTATTGTTTGCGCTCGGCATCGATGGCGGTAAGAGATTTTTTACCAACGAGGGTTGTAAGTCCTCGTCAAACCAATCGGGAAAGATTTTCGATGCACTGGCTTCCTTGAGACAATTGGGTTTGACTCAAAGATGATTCAATGTTATAAGGTTTAGTCAACAAATATATTTATTAACAGACTTGAAATAATTTGAATACACTGTTGAGTTCGGTTGTATGAGATTCACGCGGGGTAGTGAGAAGAAGTTGTGGCAGTAGAGTAAGTTGGTCTTCTCTTCGCGTTGGTCGAAACAAATCTGATCTTAAAGGTAGGTTTTAAAAATTAGCTAAGTTCCGATGGCCAAAAAACTACTGGAAGGGGTAGGATTGTCCCTTGAGAGAAGGGATGAATTTTGCTTGGGAGTGGGAGTGAGCACGTGAGCCAGAAGCAGAAACGTACATTCCCAATGTGCGATGCACGTGCGGGCGTTTTAGGATACACGTCATAAAAAAAAAACAAGGAACGAAAGGTGAAGATTAGAGGATTGGTAGGTAGGCAAAGGTATTTACGAGTAGAAAGTAGAGAATTTGTCGAGATTGCAAGACTGGCTGCCAGATGTGGCAGACCGGCGTAAGGAGTATCCTTTTTTGCAAATCAGTCGACGCAATTCGTCCATAAGGGATGGGAACTTCCAGCAGTTGAATAGCTTATGACGTTAAAACGTGACTAAAATGTCCACGCAGAGATTAGAATTAAAGACTGTAAAACGTGAAAAAGAATGCCGCTAATTTACAGCGCGGATTCGACATGCTCCCCGGGTTGAGCACACTGTGGTCAAAATTGAATGAATCCGATAATTGAATTCGCTAAGGTATAGTTAATTAAAGATAAGTGTTATGATCTATGGGGTAAAATTATAATCTTAAAATTAGGTCTGGATTGAAACACATTGGGGCGGATATATGTTTAAGAGAGGTTCTCTGCTTCTGGATCAATTGGTAATAGAACCAATTTCTTTACGGCCCGATCGACCACCCCTTTCGCTGTTCTGATGGAGACGACGCGGATCACGCCGTCTGCTCCTGGATGGATTGTTGTTACGCGGCCCATGCGCCACTGCATGGGTGGAAGGTTATCGTCCCTGATGAGAACGAAGGAGCCTTCCTTGATGGCGTGACACCCGGTGGTTCATCGGTAATGGGCGTTGAGTTCCGACAGATATTCCTTGTGCCATCTATCCCAGAATGACTGTCTCATCCTTTGAATATTTTGCCAGATGGAGAGACGGTTGGGTGGAATCTCCGAGAAATCCTGTTGGGGTAAACTTGTCATCGTGTCACCAATCAGAAAATGTGCAGGAGTGAGAGGGAGAAGGTCGTTAATGTCAGAGGATAGAGGAGTTAATGGGCGAGAATTAAGAATTGCTTCGATTTCGGTTGCAAGAGTAGTCAGTTGTTCGAAAGTGAGGGTTTCAGTGCCAACTACACGCAAAAAATGCCGTTTGAACGACTTGACGACGGCTTCCCAGATTCCTCCAAAATGCGGTGAATATGGAGGATTAACGTGCCAAGTGATTTCCTTTTCTGATAAATGGTTTTGCACCTTTTCGTTATGCTCCGATGAACGTATTAGGGTCTGTATTTCCTGGATTTCGTTTTTAGCCCCAACAAAGTTTGTGCCATTGTCTGAGTACATAGAATTACAGCGGCCGCGTCTGGCAGTAAAACGTCGTAGTGCGGCAATAAAGGCATCGGTGGTAAGATCGCTCACTAATTCTATGTGAACTGCCTTTGTGGCTAAACACGTGAAAACAGCTATGTAGGCCTTGACCTTGTTTTGATTTCGTACACGTTTTTCTTTGATGAAGAATGGACCGCAATAATCTACGCCTGAATGAATAAATGGTCTAGCTTCTGATACCCGGACGTTTGGCAGTTGACCCATTTTGTAATTGATTGGACGAGGATTCAGTTTGGCACAGGTCACACAGTGTTGGATTACGTTGCTTATTTGTCGTCGTCCATCGATGATCCAGTAGTTTTTTCGGAGGTTGTAGACTGTAGCTTGAGTACCGGCATGGAGGCCCGAGATGTGTTCCTTCCGGATGATGAGTTCTGTGATCTTGTGGTTTTTTGGTAAAATTATGGGATGCTTCTGATTATACGAGAGAGATGAATGATTTAAACGACCGCCGACTCTTATGACTCCGTCTTCATCAATCCCAGGATCTAAAGGTGTTAGACAACTCTCTGAATTAATTGGACGACCTCGTTGCAGATCGTGTAGCTCAGATGCGAAGCAGATTCTTTGGATCCATGCGATAATGCGTAGAGTAGCTGTTCTTAGTTCGTCTACTATGAGAGGACCTGTTCTTCGGTTTCTAAATCGCAGACAATAAGCGGTGACTCTTTGTAGCTCCGTAAACGTACTGTATCGTTCAAGCATCGAGTCTCCTCCGGTGGTGATAAGGCAGGTTGCATTACGTAATTCTGGAATTTCCTGTGCTACGTTCAGTGTAATCGACGGCCATTGAGTTTCATCCTCTGTCAGCCAGGCTGGACCGTGCATCCAAAGACTGTTTTTTGTAAATTCGGTCGGTAATTGTCCGCGAGATAAAGCATCGGCGGGATTGTCCTTTGTTCGGACGTGTCTCCATTCTACCGACTTCGCTCGTGATTGGATGCTTGCAACTCGATTTGCCACGAAGGTTTTTAATACATGTGGAGATGTATTTAACCAGTTCAACGTAATTGACGAGTCTGACCAGAATATTGTTTTACTGATCGGTACCGAGAGAGTTGATTTGATATTCTCGTACAAGTCTACGAGTAATTGCGCTGCGCATAATTCGAGTCTTGGTATAGTTTGTACCGTTTTTATGGGGGCCACTCTTGATTTGGCACAGAACAAGGATACCTGGGTGTTACCATTGTCTGATCGGAGATAAATACAGGCTCCATAAGCCTTTTCTGAAGCGTCACAAAAACCATGTACTTGGATATCCTTCGCATTTTTATGAAGAAGGTTTCGATGAAATGATAATTGGTTAAGCAGGTTGAGTTGCCCTGCGAACTCGGTCCATTTGGTATGAAGCCATGTAGGAATGGATTCGTCCCAATCGAGTTTCATTCGCCAAAGTTCTTGCATTATCAGCTTAGCATGAACAATGACTGGATTTACCAATCCTAAGGGATCGAAGATTCGCGCAGTTTCGGAGAAGATTGTCCTTTTTGTAAAGCGTGATGAAAGGTTTATAGGTTTGACGGTGTATATCAGATTATCTGTTTCGGAATTCCAATATACGCCCAGAGTTTTGAGATTCGGATCATCACCGGCTAGAAGTTGTAGATTTACTTTGGTTGCGGGCAAGCCTTCTAACACACGTATGTCGTTCGAAGCGCATTGGCGTAAGTTGAAGCCTCCTCGTTTCAGTAGAGCGACAACTTCGTTCCTCAAGTTAATAGTTTCTTCGATTGTTGGTGCACCTGTTAGCAGATCATCGACATACAGAGCATTTTTTAAGGCCTGGGATGCTGCTGGAAAGTCCTGACCTTCGTCTTCAACTAGTTGAGCTATGGTTCTTATCGCGAGAAATGGGGCTGACGTGAGTCCGAACGTCACAGTGTTGTGCTCGAACGTAGCGATTGAACCGTCGTTTTCCTTCCAGAGAATTCGTAGATATTTCCTATCCTCCGGTCGAACAAGACATTGCCTATACATTTTCTCGATGTCTCCTGTTAAGACGTAGTTGTGAAGTCGAAAACGTAGGATTAAGGTAAGAAGATCGTCTTGAATAGTTGGTCCAGTCATGAGACATTCGTTCAGCGATATCCCTGTGGTTGATTTAGCGGAACCATCGAACACTACTCGTACCTTCGTGGTTTGACTGGTTTCCTTGATGACAGCGTGATGTGGGAGATAAAATCCTTCTTCGTCGTTAGATGGTACCCTTGTCATGTGTCCGAGATTTATATACTCTTCAATGACCTCGGTATATTGCTGTTTGAAATGAGCGTCCTTAGCGAAGCGTCGTTCGAGAGTTTGGAGACGTCGAAGAGCGAGATCTTTGGATAATCCGAGCTGGTTTTTCTTTTCGTTGAAAGGTAGGGCTACGACGTAACGTCCGCTAGGATTGCGAGATACATGTTTTGTGAAATGATCTTCACACGATTGTTCTTCTGCGGAGAGATATTTGGTGATGGGGCCTTCTTCCAGCTCCCAGAACCTGCTCATATCCTCCTGTAGTTTCAACGTGTTGCAGGTAGCGCTGCTTGTTTGCTGATCGATTATTGTATGGGAAGAGATATTACCCACGATGACCCAACCAAGTAAGGTTTTTTGTAGATAAAGATCTGGGTCCTGAGTTGATGAGAGACGGATTGTCCCGATTGAGAGCGTGGCCATAGAGGGACCTGCGCTCAACAAGATCTGTAGTGGAGCTGGTTTGTCAAAATCAGGATCAGCCATCCGAATGTTTTTTGGGATCACTATAGAGGAGCAATCGACATGTTCTGGAGGCGTGAGTGAGCTAATTTGGGGAACAATGAAGAAGTCGAGAGTCTTCTTGTATCCGGTAATCCGAGATTGGATTGTGGCTTGGATCACGTAGTGAGAAATGGTTGACATACCATCTACAGCGCCGATGGGAACGGAGCACGTCCCTTTCGGCAAGTTGAGTTCGTTTGCTAAGGTTTCAGTGATGAGATTAATCGACGAAGCTGTGTCGAGAACGGCTCTACACGATATGAGTCGTTCAGAGTTATCTAACACAAGAATTTTCGCAGTTGCAATCAATTGATCGGCGACTGTGTTAGATGATGATGCAGAGCTGGGCTGCGGAGTTCGTGATACTTCGGTTTCTGAAGCTAGTCATGCTGATGTTTCGTTAGATTTCGTAGCTGGCTTAGTTTCATGTAACAAAGAGTGATGTCTCTTGTTACAAGTTTGGCAATTTCGCGCTGACAAACAGGTTCTTGCCGAATGTTGCCTTCCTAGACAATTCATGCAGAGTTCCGCCTTCGATACAGCTTGGATCCGCTCTTGAGTTGTCATTTTTTGAAAGTCCTCGCAACCATAAACTTTATGAGATTGGTTGCATATGGGGCACGTTGGTTTGGTTGAAGAAGCGTTCGTCGTTGTAACGAAACTTTGACCGCGGAGGTGCGTTCCCTGTCGTTCGCGACGCGCCGTACCTGGCTTAAAGTTTCGAGAGTTTATGGCCCTTGGGTTCGAGGTTGTGGTCTTTGGCGCGGTCAAGGTATGTTCTGAGCAATTCGCTCGAGCTTCAAGGAAATCGAGTAAGTCGGTGTATGATTGAACTTCGTTAGTTTTTATCGATAGCTCCCATTCTGTCATTAACGATACGTTGATTTTTGACCGAATGAGATGAATTATGGGGATGCTCCACGTCTTTACGGATTGACCCTTATTTTCGATCGCTCGGAGATGTTGTCGAAAGGCATCCACTAATTCTTCTAACGATCCGGATGATACCTTTGCGACACGTGGAAATTCGCTAAGAGCAATCCAGTGTCTTTCAATTACCTGCCGTTTCCGATCATATTTTTTGTTCAGCCTTGTTAGGGCATCCTCGTAATTTCGTCCGATTGTTTCTAATGATTCTATGGTTTTGAGAGCTCTTCCTTTAAGTGCAGATCGTAAATATTGAAATTTTTGCACTAGAGTTAGATCTTTGTTCTCGTGAATGAGCGCGGTAAACATGTCGTAAAAGGGCGCCCAGTCTTCATGATTTCCGTCGAAGTTACTTAGCTGAATTTGTGGTAACCTCACCGGAATATTTGAAGAACTGGGTACTGAGATGCTTGCTTCAGGATCTGATACCGTCGTGGTAGATGAGGTGTCGCGTTGCAAGTTCGGCAATATATTGCTAACCTTCGCGATGATTTGATAATATCTATCTTCCATGTGTAAACCTTCATCTTGTTCTACATCTGTAGAATTAATTCGTTCTATTTTTTCTTGTATGGGGAAAAATTTGTTCCAACGTTCTTGAAGAGTTTGGAATTGTTTATTGAGATACACGCGATCCGATTCACCTGTTCCTGTTTCTTCGACGAGCATTTTTTCAAAGTGCGTAAGTCGACGTTTCATTAGACCTCGCGATTGATGCAATTCTACGAGTTCACTTGCTCGATCTCCACTAGAGCCTTGCGTTTCTGGTATTTTTTACGGAGTATTTGACAGTTGCGTGGTAATTTAGGAAGGAAAGGGAGACGATTGGTGATTTGATAGATTAACGAGCTTACCGATTGTTGAGGTTTGCGTGGCTGCTACGTTGAGTGGCGATGAATTACCGTTGTTGTGGGTGATTTTCCGACGTGGACTTTTTTATGGCAACAGTTCTTGGATAACAATGATACTTCGTTGAAAAAGTCGTTAGTTTTTGTAGTTATCCGGCTCGAAGGACCAAAATGTTTGCGCTCGGCATCGATGGCGGTGAGAGATTTTTACCAACGAGGGTTGTAAGTCCTCATCAAACCAATCGGGAAAGATTTTCGATGCACTGGCTTCCTTGAGACAATTGGGTTTGACTCAAAGATGATTCAATGTTATAAGGTTTAGTCAACAAATATATTTATTAACAGACTTGAAATAATTTGAATACACTGTTGAGTTCGGTTGTATGAGATTCACGCGGGGTAGGGAGAAGAAGTTGTGGCAGTAGAGTAAGTTGGTCTTCTCTTCGCGTTGGTCGAAACAAATCTGATCTTAAAGGTAGGTTTTAAAAATTAGCTAAGTTCCGATGGCCAAAAAACTACTGGAAGGGGTAGGATTGTCCCTTGAGAGAAGGGGTGAATTTTGCTTGGGAGTGGGAGTGAGCACGTGAGCCAGAAGCAGAAACGTACATTCCCAATGTGCGATGCCCGTGCGGGCGTTTTAGGATACACGTCATAAAAAAAAAACAAGGAACGAAAGGTGAAGATTAGAGGATTGGTAGGTAGGCAAAGGTATTTACGAGTAGAAAGTAGAGAATTTGTCGAGATTGCAAGACTGGCTGCCAGATGTGGCAGACCGGCGTAAGGAGTATCCTTTTTTGCAAATTAGTCGACGCAATTCGTCCATAAGGGATGGGAACTTCCAGAAGTTGAATAGTTCATGACCTTAAGACGTGACTAAAATGTCCACGCAGACATTAGAATTAAAGACTGTAAAACGTGAAAAAGAATGCCGCTAATTTACAGCGCGGATTCAACATTTATCTATCTATATGTTTTCTTTGAACCTTATAATAAGTTCTAATACGTTGTATAAATGTTCCAAATTACCATTCATAAAGTAAATTAAATGGCATTTTCTTAATGAATAATATCTGAATTTCGAATAATATGTGAGCGAATAATTAAGGAATATATAGGATATTTTCAATAATTACATTTATTTCCAATGAATATAATTCATGTTAAAAAAAATTTTCTTCTCAAAAATTTCCCTTTTTTCAAAGTAAATTAAAAATTATAATATATTTATATATATATATATATATATATATTTATATATGTATTATGATTTTTAATTTACTTTTAAAAAAAAATATATATCTTACATTATTATATTATACAATAATATATCATACAATAATATAATTACATACAAATGGAGGTAATTAGGTTGAATAATTTATTAAAATAAGAAAAAAATTAATTTGAATAAATTATTTTTCTCAAATTGAGGGATAATTAATTTTTGAAAATTGAAAATATGAAATTAAATAAATAATTATTTATTGATCTGCATGTTTTCTCCAAACCTTATAATTAGTTCTAATCCATTGTAAAAATGTTCCCGATACGATTCATAGAGTAAATTGAACGGCATTTCCTTGATGACCAATATTTATATTTTAATTAATATGTGAGCAAATGATTAAAAAATACATAGGATTTTTTTAATACTTATATTAATTTTAAATGAATTTAATTATTGTAAGAAAATTTTTTTTCTTTCAAATTTCTCTTTTTGTAAAAGTAAATTAAAAATCATAATATATATATATATATATATATTCGTGTTTTATACATTAATTTAATTGAATATAAATACATTTATTTATAAATACATTTATTTATATTCATATTATACATTAATATAATTGAGTATAAATGGAGGTAATTATGTGGAATAATTTAATAAATAAAGGAAATAATTGATAAAATAAATTATTTTCCCCAATGAATAATATTTTCATTTCAATTAATGTGCGAGCAAATGATTGAAAAATATACAGGATTTTTTGAATAATTATTTTTATTTTTAATGAATTTAATTATCTCTCTATCTAATAAAAAAGTTTCAAACAAATGAACGTAGAAAAAGATTATAATAACAATAGTAAAAAAAAGATTATAATAACAATAGTATACGCATGAAGTTGGCGGTGGGGTGAGATCCCGAAAACAAAACAAAAAGCATCTAGCAAACCCTTTGACAGCTGTCATCGGCTGTTTATGACAGTCTTTGACAAATATTTTTATAGGTATCTGTTTCTGACGCGCAAAAAATGAACATGCAAACGAAAATTATCAAGATGATTCCCGACGGGAATTGTCTTTTTCGCGCGTTGGCGTATTGTGTATACGGCACTCAAGATCGACACGCAGAGGTGAGACTGAGTATCGTTTCAAATATGGTGGATAATTGGTCTACATTTGCGGGTTTTATTACAGGTAATGAGTCAAACGGTGCTGTGATTAGGTCACCTAGTGATTACAAATCACATATGAATAAAAATGGAATATACGGTTGAGAAGCAGAATTAGCTGCAGCTGCGGACATTTTTAAGATATGTTTAATCGTGTATCGCGAAGAACAAATGCATCCACACCGGATCGGATCACAAAATGAAACACAATTCTCGCTACTCTTCACCGGCGACGGAGACAGTGGACACTTTGATGTCTTGCAGAACCAAAATAAAATTCAGATAGTGAGTAATAAGTATGAAAAGTAACAATCAAATAATAGTAAATCTAAATATATCACCAAACAGTCAAAAGGACACCCAGGATTTACAATGACAATGGAGAAAGGAGGAGTTTCAAGCAGCAGACAAGGCGATGAAGATGGTGGATGGTCGGAAGTATCACAAAAGAAAGCGGAAAATAAAATTGTAAGTGCGAAGAACCAAATAAGCCATAGAATAATATCCATCAAATATTCGTATAACCAGGTAAGAGGACGACCAGGATCGATGTTGACCACAAGAGAAAGAGGTGTTTTGCGGAATGAACAGCAACGCAAATATAGAGAAAAAAATAATATAAAGAAGGTGATTTCGGAGAATAACCGGCAGAGCGGTAGTAAAAATAATTCAACGAAGGGTGTCGAAGAATTAGAAGAATCGATTGTGATTATTGATTTGGAAAATAAATTAAGAGGATGACCAACCAATGTGATAGACATAAAAGAGCGAAAAATTAGACGATGAGGACAGCAGCGAAAATATAGGGAAGCGAACAAAAAATATCATACTGGCTTTTTAACCAACGAACAGAAAGGAGGAGTTTCAACCAGCAGACAAGGCGATGGAGACGAGGTGATTTTGGAGAATAACGGGCAGAGCGGTAGCAAAAATAATTCAGCGAGTCAAGGAGATAGATCGATATCAATAGAGAAGGAACACCAATTTTCAACCAATGAATGGAAGCTTAGATTGATGAAAAAAAGAAAAGTAAGCACAGAAGGAATTGAAGTGGACAGCAAGTGCAGACCTGTCATTAAATCAACATGAAGGAATTCCCCTGTCTACTAGACAATGCGTAAGGAAATAGTGAGGCGCGTAGCGCCGAGATGGGGTTGGCGCGCGAAGCGCGCAGGGGCGAAGCCCCTAGTTGTGAAAAATTTTTTTTTTTTTCGAATTTCTCTTTTTTTAGAAGTGAATTCAAAATTATAATATATATATATATATATATATATGTATATTATATATATATATATATATATATATATGTATATATGTGTATATTATACATTAATACGATTGAATATAAATGGAGGTAATTAAGTCAAATAATTTGATAAAATAAGGAAATAATTGATTTGAATGAATGATTTTTCTTACCGAATAATATTTATATTTCAATTAACATGTTAGCAAATAATTAAAAAACACATATGATTTTTTAAATAATTATATTTATTTTTAATGAATTTAGTTATTGTAAAAAAAATTTTTTTCTTTCAAATTTCTTTCTTTTTGAAAGGTAATTAAAAATCATAATATATATGTATGTATATGTTTGAATATTATGCATCAATATAATTTAATATATAAATACATTTGTTTATATATATATTATATATTATTATAATTGAATGTGAATGGAGTTAATTAAGTCGAATAATTTAATAAAAAAAGGATATAATTGATTGAACTAATTATTTTTCATATGTATATATATATGTATATTATACATTAATAGAATTGAATATACACGGAGGTAATTAGGTTGAATAATTTAATAAAACAAGGAAATAATTGATTTGAATAAATTATTTTTCTTAACGGATAATATTCATATTTTAATTAATATGTGAGCAAATGATTGAAAAATATATAGAATTTTTTGAACAATTATATTCATTTTTAATGAATTTAATTATTGTAAAAAAATTTTTTTTTTTCAAATTTTTCTTTTTTTAAAAGTTAATCAAAAATCATATATATGTATATGTTCAAATATGATACATTGATATGATTAAATATAAATACGTTTATTTATATGTAAGGTAGACGCATTACACTCCCTCAATCTCTTAATTCAAAATCTCCCGCACGAAGTGCGGGTAGATAAAACAGGCATCTGATTGTGCGACAGAGAGGCATTACGTAAGGAGAGACACGTGGGGAGAAAAGTTGGTCGAAGAAGAGCTCCATAAAATAATATAACAACAGAAGTGAAATAAAGAAAGAACAGCGTGGAAAATAAACATTGAATGTTGTTTCTTTGTTTTACAGGTAATGGTTAAAAGCTAGAATATAAGATATTGTTGATGATCAAGTTTGTAAGATTGTAGAGAAAACGTGATTAAAGAAAATCTTTGTTTTACAGAGAAACCATCCGTTTATTTACTCGCCATTAATTCCTAATTCGAGAAGAACATATTATAAAACAACATTCTCGTAAAGAAAACCCACGATGGATAAATTGAGATTCGGGTTTACGATAAAAGGGACTTCGGATGGGAAAACGAACGTGCTGTGCCTAACCTCAATCGAGACACCGGACGGCCGCTCATTCGGAGTTCCAGACGAACACCAGCCAACCACTCTACACACCGAGTTAGCCAAAACACAGACGTTTGCTAAGGTGAAGAATACGCTGAAGAAGAGACACCAATCACGACAGGTTTGGATCACTTT
The DNA here is from genome assembly GCF_021901495.1 of Neodiprion virginianus. Classification (NCBI taxonomy): domain Eukaryota; kingdom Metazoa; phylum Arthropoda; class Insecta; order Hymenoptera; family Diprionidae; genus Neodiprion; species Neodiprion virginianus. Next base: position 137,699 of record NW_025804455.1, read on the forward strand.
ATTAGAAGAATTAAAAGCAACATATCTAGACGAAGATGACAATGTACAATTCGGAGAATATTTGCTGGAGGAGACCAAAGAAGAGAAGGCTACAGCCGCACCCCAGCCGAAAGACTCGGACGGAAAGATGATGGCTCTGCTAGAGAAAATACTAGAAGAAAAAACGGCAAAATCTGAAATCCAAAATTTGGGAAAAATGTCGAAAGATTTTACACTCGAAAAGTTTACGGGAAAAAACTCCAATGCGCACCAATGGATCAACGAATTCGAGAAAGAATGCCAGCGCTTTGAGATAGGTCAAGACAGAAAAAAAATCGAAATTTTGAAATTCTTCATCGAAAAACCGAGCACGGACTGGTACAGTTGCATGTTGATGAAACTCACAGTAGAATCAGAATGGGAAAAATGGAAAAAAAACTTTTGCGAAACCTTTGGAAGTAAGGGATGGTCCCCTATCAGATACGCGCTTTCATTTAAATATCAGACAGGCTCTCTACTAGAATACGCGATAAAAAAAGAAAAATTATTGCTAGAAGTGAGAAAAACGATAGATACGGGTACTTTGATAGACCTCATCGCAAGTGGCCTGCCAAACTTTGTAGCCGACAGAATCGACAGAGAGACCCTGACCGAAACCGAAGACCTGTATAACGACATAGGGAAATTGGAACACCTAGTTCAAAAAAATAAGTTCGAAAGAAAAAACAAAACTCCCGACACCAAAGAAAAAGCAGAGAAAACGCCGTGCAAAATCTGCAAAGACAGAAACAAAGGTATACGTTTTCACCCTGAATCATCCTGTTGGTTCAGGGAGAACAAAATAAAAATGGTGAATAACGCGACGCTAGAAACAGAGCTCAATTACGAGCCAAAAAACTCAGAATCCCACCATTAATCAAACTCAAAATATTACTGAATGACACATTAGAAGTAACTGGAATATATGACTCAGGCTCAAATGTATCATTGATAAATGCAAAAATACTGAATTTAAAAAACAGCAACAGCGCATATGAAAAAAAGATTAACCTTAGAACGATTAATGGTGTGAATCAGACTGAAGGCACGATCAGAGTAAAAATAAAAATTCTAAAAATAGAGAGAGAAATGGACGTTTTTGTAGTGAATAACGATAACTTCAACTACGAATTTTTGATCGGTTTAGATTGCATCCAAAAATTTAACCTAAAACAAAATGAAAAATTAGAAATAGAACAACAAACCCCGGACACTGCCGGCAAAACAGAAAAATTACAAGTCGACTCTCAGAAAGACAGGGAAACCCCAAAAGCAATAAGCAACGAGACAAGACAGATTAATTTCAATGAACATTTAAATGTAGACAAGTTCAACACTTCGATAAATCACTTGAACCACCACCAGAAATTTGTAATAGAAAACCTTTTAGAAAAATACAAAACATTGTTTGCCAAAGACAAATACGACATCGGCTCGGTGAGGGATTATGAAGCAAGAATAGAATTAACGACGGAGAAATACTGTAGCAAAAGACCATACAGATGCACAATAGAGGATAAAAAAGAAATAGAATCACAAATTTCGGAACTATTGAAAAGAAATCTAATAGAAGAGTCATATAGCCCTTTCGCGGCCCCAGTGACACTGGCATACAAAAGAGACGAAAATAAGAGATCAAGATTATGCATAGATTTCAGGGATTTGAATAAAATTGTAATACCCCAGAAACAGCCGTTTCCATTAATCGAGGATTTAGTGGCAAAAACAAGAAATAGCAGATACTTTTCGAAACTCGATATCAATTCGGCGTTTTGGTCAATCCCACTAAGAATTGAAGATAGATCGAAAACAGGGTTTATAACTCAAGAGGGCCACTTTCAGTGGACGTGCTTACCTTTCGGATTAAAAACTTCACCGGCTATTTTTCAAAGAATACTGAGTAATATCATTCGAAAACATAAACTTTCAGACTTCACTGTCAACTACATAGACGACATTTTAGTTTTTTCACAATCATTTGAGGAACACGTGAAGCAAATATCGCTACTATTGGAAGCCATCAAAATCGAAGGATTCAGATTGAAATTTGCAAAATGCACATTTGCAGAAGAGTCGGTCACATATTTGGGCCACATCATAAAAAACAACTCTATTGCCCCAATTAAAGATAATCTGATTGCAATACGAAACTTCCCTGTGCCACAAACACAAAAAAACGTTCGTCAATTTCTAGGCAAAATCAATTTTTACAATGAATACGTGCCCAACATATCGATCATTCTGGATCCACTCCACAACCTATTAAGAAAGGGACAAAAATTCATTTGGTCAAAGGACTGCCAAGAAGCCTTCGGAAAAAGAAAACAATACCTCTGCACGCAGCCAGTTCTCGCCATATTCGACCCAAATCTGCCAATACACATTTACACACACGCATCAATAAAAGGGGTAGGAGCGGTACTAAAACAACCACAACCCGCGAACGAAATGAGAAAAGAGATAGAAAAACCGGTAGCGTATTTTTCAAAAAAACTTAACGAAACCCAAAAGAAAAGAAAAGCAATATACCTAGAATGTCTAGGAATTAAAGAGGCAGTAAAATATTGGCAGCACTGGTTGATGGGAAGATCGTTTAAAGTATTTTCAGACCACAAACCACTGGAAAAACTGAATATAAAGGCAAGAACGGACGAAGAATTAGGAGATCTGACTTACTACTTATCACAATACGATATGGAAATAATATACCGCCCGGGCAAAGAGAATTTAGAAGCGGACTGTCTAAGCAGAAATCCAGTGCTAGACACACATGAAAACGACGAAGAAATTCTAAAAGTTGTCAATCTAATAACATTACAAGAAATTATTAAAGATCAAAAACAAAACCAAGATTTACTGCCAAACGACAAAAGACTAGAATTAAAAAATGAAATATATTACAAAAAAAGTCAAAAACGAGAAAAAATTGTACTATCCGAAGACTTTAGTAAGGAACTGATAAAAAAAACACACCGGAACTTCGCCCACTTAGGAATAAACCAGCTGGAGAACAAAATCGCAAAACACTATACAGCTAAGAACTTTAAAAAAAATATAAAAGAGATATGTAAATGCTGCGAGATTTGTATAAAAAATAAATCAAGAGGGCAGAAAAAAATTGGCCTAATGTCTCAATTAGGCCCCGCAAAACATCCGTTTGAAATAGTTTCAATCGACACTATCGGGGGCTTCGGTGGTTCACGATCTACAAAAAAATACTTACATCTATTGGTAGACCATTTCACACGATTTGGGTATATATTAACATCAAAGACACAAAACTCGAACGACTTTATCAAATTAACTCAGAAAGTATTAAAGAATAATAACATTGGCATGATACTATCGGACCAATACCCTGGTATAAACTCCAAAGAGTTCAAACAATTTTTAAACGGGGAAAACATACCAATCGTATTCACAGCAGTGAATACAGCATTCTCGAATGGGTTAAACGAAAGACTAAACCAGACGATAGTAAACAAAATAAGATGTCAAATAAATGAAGAAGAAAACAAAAGAAAGGCATGGACGACCATAGCACATGAATGCATAGGAAGATACAACGAAACGGAACACACGGTCACCAAGTTTAGCCCAAAACACCTATTAGAAGGATCCGATACGACAACACTACCATTAGAATGAAGACGACCAACAATAAACGAAGATCTAGAAAAAGATCGAAAAACCGCTCTAGAAAATAGCATTAAGTATCACGCATACAACAAGAAAATTTACGACAAAAATAGGAAAGACTACACAATTCAAGTAGGAGAATATGTGTATGTCGAAAATGGTAATCGCCTAAACAGGAAAAAGTTAGACGAACTAAGAATCGGTCCTTTCCGAGTTTTAGAAAAAGTGTCAAATTTAATATATAGCGTGGACACAGGTCACAAAAAATCGGAATCGAACTTGTTCCACATTGCGAAGTTTATCCCAGCATAACAAGATACGGAGAGACCGAACGAAAGTAAAAAAAAAAAAAAAAAAAAAAAAAAAAAAAAAACGTAAACGAAATTTTTTTTTTTTTCTTCCACGGTGGAGGGAGATGTAAGGTAGACGCATTGCACTCCCTGAATCTCTTAATTCAAAATCTCCCGCACGAGGTGCGGGTAGATAAAACAGGCATCTGATTGTGCAACAGAGAGGCATTACGAAAGGAGAGACACGTGGGGAGAAAAGTTGGTCGAAGAAGAGCTCCATAAAATAATATAACAACAGAAGTGAAATAAAGAAAGAACAGCGTGGAAAATAAACATTGAATGTTGTTTCTTTGTTTTACAGGTAATGGTTAAAAGCTAGAATATAAGATATTGTTGATGATCAAGTTTGTAAGATTGTAGAGAAAACGTGATTGAAGAAAATCTTTGTTTTACAGAGAAACCATCCGTTTATTTACTCGCCATTAATTCCTAATTCGAGAAGAACATATTATATATATATATATTATACATTAATATGATTGAATATAAATGGAGGTAATTAAGTCAGACAGTTTAATAAAAAAAGAAAATAGTTGATTGAAATGAATTATTTTTCCTAATGAATAATATTTTCATTTCAATTAATATGTGAGCAAATAATTAAAAAATCTACAGGATCTGTTCAATAATTATATTTATCTTTTACGAATTTAATTATCGTAAAAATAAATTTTTTTTCCAAAATTTTTTTTTTTTTCAAAAGTAAATTCAAAATTATACATAATATATATATATATATATATATATATATATATGTATATATACATATCATAACTTGATATGTGATACATTAATATGATTTAATATGACTACATTTATTTATATATGTATTACACATTGATATAATTGAATATCAGTGGAGGTAATTAAGTTAAATAATTTGATAAAACATGAAAATAATTGATTTGAATAAATTATTTTTCTCAACGGCCAATATTTATATTTTGATTAATATGTCAGCAAATGAATCAAAAATACATAAGATTTTTTTGATACTTATATTAATTTTTAATGAATTTAATTATTGTAACAAAATTTTTTTTTTTCCACTTTTTCTTTTTGTAAAATTAAATTAAAAATCATAATATACATATATATATATGTATATTATTATATATATATATATGTATATATATGTATATTATACATTAATACGATTAAATATAAATGGAGGTAATTAAGTCAAATAATTTGATAAAATAAGGAAATAATTGATTTAAATAAATGATTTTTCTTACCGAATAATATTTATATTTCAATTCATATGTGAGCAAATAATTGAAAAATTCATATGATTCTTTGAATAATTGTATTTTTTTTCAATGAATTTACTTATTTTAAAAAAATTTTTTTTCTTTCAAATTTCTCTCTTTTTAAAAGTTGATTAAAAATCATAATATATATATATATATATGTATATGTTTGAATATTATACATCAATGCAATTTAATATATAAATACATTTGTTTATGCATATATTATACAATATTATGATTGAATATTAATGGAGGTAATTATGTCAAATGATTTAATAAAAAAAGGAAATAATTGATTGAATGAATTATTTTCCTTAATGAATAATATTTTTATTTCAATTAATATGTGAGCAAATAATTGAAAAATATACAGGATCTTTACAAGAATTATATTGATTTTGAATGAATTCAATTATTGTAGAAAAAATTTTTTTTCAAAAATTTCTTTTTTTGATAGGTGAATTCAAAATTATAATATATATATATATATATATGTATATTATTATATATGTATATATGTATATATATGTATATTATACATTAATATAATTGAATATAAACGGAGGTAATTATGTCAAATAATTCAATAAAAAAAGGAAATAATTGATTAAATAAATTATTTTCCTTAATGAATAATATTTTTATTCCAATTAATATGTGAGCAAATGATTAAAAAATATACAGGATCTTTTCAATAATCATATTTATTTTTAATGAATTTAATTATTGTGGAAAAAAATTTTTTCTCAAAAATTCCTCCTTTTTTGAAGGTAAATTCAAAATTATAACATATATGTATATATATGTATATTATTATATATGTATATATGTATATATATGTATATCGTACATGAATATAATTGAATACAAATGGAGGTACTCAAGTCAAATAATTTAATAAAAAAAGGAAATAGTTGATTGAAATAAATTATTTTTCCTAATGAATAATATTTTTATTTCAATTAATACGTGAGCGAATAATTAGGAAATGTACAGGATTTTTTTGAATAATTATATTTATTTTTAATGAATTTAATTATCGTAAAAAAAATTTTTTCTTCAAAAATTTCTTTTTTTTCAAAAGTAAATTCAAAATCGTAATATATATATATATATATATATGGGCTATTCCGCGTCAACCGGATCAGTCATCTCTCAGATATTTTTTTAATTTGGCATGTGGATTGTGTGTGAGGAGTTAGATTTTTGTGCCAAAGCGCGAATCTCATAATGCAAAATTCGATTTTTTATTAACAATAACAAATTAGACTCCCATTTTTTTCAAAAATTCATAACTTTGGCAAAAAATTAGATACAATATATATTTTTTTTCCAAATTACGCGGAAAGCTCCATAGAATTTAAAAAAAAATACAAAATGGTAAAAAAAAGTTGTAATCAATTGTTTATTTAACAATTAATTTTTCAAAGATTTTTAAAACAGTGACTGACACGATCAAAAAATTTGTTTTAAATTTTGACATGTTCCTTGAACTGTACTACAACCTGTGAATTAATTCCAGAGGGGTGTTTTTTTTCGTTTTCGAGTAAAAAATCATTAAAGGTGTCGATGCGCATGAAATTGCGGCGCGCCGAGTCTCTACGTAATGGCGGGCGGCCGGTTGCCGTCCACCGCTACCCCGCGGTGGCGTCGCAGCGTTATTTTAGAGTCATTTTCACGATGTAAGACATGATTGAAGAATCTGAAAAAAATACTGTACCTTCACAAGGCCTGCTCAAAGCGATAAGTGAAGTTTCAAGAATGTGTTTTTATTTTAAAATAAGTAGCAAGTTATGTAATTATTACCATTTATGTGCACTCTCATGGTGTGTAACCGTTATTTTGAATCTCTGTAATAAAAAAACGGTGAAAAACACATTCTTGAAACTTCACTTATCGCTTTGAGCAGGCCTTGTGAAGGTACAGTATTTTTTTCAGATTCTTCAATCATGTCTTACATCGTGAAAATGACTCTAAAATAACGCTGCGACGCCACCGCGGGGTAGCGGTGGACGGCAACCGGCCGCCCGCCATTACGTAGAGACTCGGCGCGCCGCAATTTCATGCGCATCGACACCTTTAATGATTTTTTACTCGAAAACGAAAAAAAACACCCCTCTGGAATTAATTCACAGGTTGTAGTACAGTTCAAGGAACATGTCAGAATTTAAAACAAATTTTTTGATCGTGTCAGTCACTGTTTTAAAAATCTTTGAAAAATTAATTGTTAAATAAACAATTGATAACAACTTTTTTTTACCATTTTGTATTTTTTTTTAAATTCTATGGAGCTTTCCGCGTAATTTGGAAAAAAAATATATATTGTATCTAATTTTTTGCCAAAGTTATGAATTTTTGAAAAAAATGGGAGTCTAATTTGTTATTGTTAATAAAAAATCGAATTTTGCATTATGAGATTCGCGCTTTGGCACAAAAATCTAACTCCTCACACACAATCCACATGCCAAATTAAAAAAATATCTGAGAGATGAGTGATCCGGTTGACGCGGAATAGCCCATATGTATATTTACATATCATAACTTAATATATTATACATTAATATAATTGAATATAAATGGAGGTAATTAAGTTATACAATTTAATAAAACAAGAAAATACTTAATTTAAATAAATTATTTTTCTTAAATTGGAGAATAATTAATTTTAGAGGATTCAAAAGACGAAATAAATACATAATCATTTATCTATCTGTATGTTTTCTTTGAACCTTATAATAAGTTCTAGTACGTTGTACAAATGTTCCAAATTACCATTCATAAAGTAAATTAAATGGCATTTTCTTAATGAATAATATCCGAATTTCAAATAATATGTGAGTTGATAATTAAGGAATATATAGGATATTTTCAATAATCATATTTATTTCTAATGAATATAATTATTTTAAGAAATTTTTTTTTTTCAAATTTCTCTTTTTTTAAAAGTAAATTAAAAATCATAATATATATATGTATGGATTTGAGTATTATACATTATTATGATTGAATATGAATACATTTATTTATATATATATTATACATCAATATAATTAAATATAAATGGAAGTAATTGAGTCAAATAATTTGATAAAAAAAGGAAATAGTTGATTGAAATAAATTATTTTTCCTAATGAATAATATTGTTATTTCAATTAATATGTGAGCAAATAATAAAAAAATATACAGGATCTTTTCATTAATTATATTTATTTTTGATGAATTTAATTATTGTAAAAAAAATTTCTTTTCAAAAATTTCTCTTTATTCAAAAGCAAATTCAAAATTATAATATATATACATATATGTATATTATTATACATATATATATGTGTATATATGTATATTATACATTAATACGATTGAATATGAACGGAGGTAATTGAGTTAAATGATTTGATAAAATGAGGAAATAATTGATTTGAATAAATTATTTTTCTCACCGAATATTATTTATATTCCAATTAATATGTGAGCAAATAATCAAAGAATATACAGGATCTTTTCAAGAATTATATTCAATTTTAATGAATTCGATTATCGTAAAAAAATTTTTTTTTTCAGAAATTTCTCTTTTTTGAAAAGTAAATTCAAAATGATAACATATATATATATATGTATATCATTGTATATGTATGTATGTATATATATGTATATCATACAATAATGAAATTGAATATAAATGGAGGTAATTAAGTTAAATAATTTAATAAAACAAGGAAATAATTGATTTAAATAAATTATTTTCCTTGATGAATAATATTTTTATTCCAATTGATATGTGAGCAAATAATTAAAAAATATACGGGATCTTTTCGATAATTATATTTATTTTTAATGAATTTAATTATTGTAAAAAAAATTTTTTTTCCGGAATTTCTCTTTTTTTCGAAGTAAATCCAAAATTATAATATATATATATATATATATATGTATATTATTATATATCTATATATACATGTATAATGTTACAAAGGGTGAAATCACCCGTTTTGTCCCCTTTTAAATGATCCGGTAGTCATCATAGATAAAAGACGTTTATACACCTCTTATGTCTTTAAAAAGAATAAGGTTGCTGCGTCAACCGACAGGGTGAAATGAATCTTCAGATTCGGATTCTGAAAATTTCGACAGCATTTGTGCGGCTCTTAAACTCCGGTTTGGCGAAGAACATCTTCCCAAACTTTATTTTACTCAGTTCGAAAATAGACGTCAAGGGCCCAAGGAAGATTTAGCCTCTCTCGGAAATGACATCGAACGTCTCGCTCGACGTTCCCTTACTGATTGTGCAGAAAAAGCTAGAGATCAGATAGCTCGGGCGAAATTCATTAATGCGATTCGGAATCCGGAGCTTCGGTATCATTTGAGGCTCGCAGCTCCAACTTCTCTACACGAAGCAATTATTAAGGGCTTAGAATTAGAAGCCATAAACGAGGCGGATATAGGTTCGCGTCAACTTCATCGATTGAGCCAAGCTGAACCTTCAGAAAATTCTTCGTCCCGTCCTTCAGTCAATCAGCCTAGCTCAGATTCTTTTCCAGGAAGGAAAAATAGTGGTTTCTCTCGTTACAATAGATCAAACTCCAATCGGCCTGTCTCAGAGTGCCAGTTTTGCGGCGTAAGAGAACATATCGCGAAGAATTGTTTTAAACTCGACCGTCAGATGAAGACTGCGGAAGATTCGTGGCGCAAAAATGCCTCCAAGAGGGCTCCCTCTAATCCGGTTTGGGCAGCGCAACCTTCTGTTCCTCAGAATTCGGGAAACTAGCTACCGATGTTTCAAAAGGGCGGATATCATCGGTTTCTTCCAAGTTCCTTAGCCCTATTACTTCACAGTTCGTGGTTAGAGGCCTACGTCGTACCGGCTTATATGCTAAAGGTTCCGTCGACGGACTAAGTTGTTTGTGGGTGATAGATACTGGAGCCGAAATTTCCGTTGTTCGTCCTAATATGATTTCGTCTCTTGCTTCAATTAATCCTTCTGTGTCTATTCGCACTGCTACCGGAGCAACAACCCCTGTCGTAGGTAAGATGGTCGTGCAGGTAACAGTAGCGGATTGTGTTCAATCCCCACATGAAGTTCTAGTAGCTGATATAGAAGATGAAGGCATTTTAGGCGTAGATTTTCTTTCCGCTCACAACTGCGTCATTTCTACCGGGGATTCGACTCTCTGTTCTGGTTACCGTAAAATCAACCTCGAAACGTCTAGGTTTATTAACTCTTTTGAACAGAAAGAAACCCTCTAGTCTTTGCGCGTTTTAGAACATGTTTCAGACTCCTTGGTCGTTCCTTCTTATCTCACGGAACTCTTTACTAGGTCTTCTAAAGATTTAGATATTGCTCAGACTAACAGTCTCGTTTGCCTTTTTAACGATTTTAAAGAGACTTTTGCTAAAGACTCTGCCGACATCGGGAGATGTACCATAGCTAAGCATTCGATAGATGTAGGGAATAACGCTCCGATTAAACAGGCAGCTAGACGGCTTCCTTTAAACGGTCGCAGGGAAGTTGAAAAATTAGTAGAGGATATGAGAACAGCAGATGTTATTGAGCCGTCTTCTAGTCCATGGGCTTCTCCCATTGTCTTGGTCAATAAAAAAGATGGTTCCAAGAGGTTTTGTATAGATTATTGGAAGTTGAACGAGATTACCAAGAAAGATGCATATCCGCTTCCTCAGATAGGAGATACCCTTGATTTAATTTCTGGTGCCCGTTGGTTCTCTACGATTGATTTACAGAGTGGTTATTGGCAAGTCGAAATGAATCCGTTAGACAAAGCGAAAACAGCTTTTGTCACAGGGTTAGGTGGACTTTGGCAATTTAAAGTTATGCCTTTTGGCCTTTGTAATGCACCAGCTACCTTCGAAAGAGCGATGGAATTCGCCCTTCAAGGTCTGACTGGCAAGATTTGTTTAGTTTATCTCGATGACATCATTGTGTTTGGTAACACTTTTGATGAGGAATTGGAAAATCTTAAGCAGGTTTTTAGTCGTTTATTCCAAGCTGGTCTAAAAATGAGTCCCAAAAAATGTCATTTTTTCAAAAAGGAAGTAACTTTTCTCGGATATGTCGTTTCAGCGGAAGGTGTTAAGACAGATCCTTCTAAAATAGAAAAGGTCTTGAATTGGCCTCGTCCCGATTCAAAAGCAAAGGTTCAAAGTTTCTTAGGACTTTGTACTTATTACAGACGTTTCGTTAAGGGCTTTGCTTCTATAGCGAGACCTCTCCATGCTCTTACAGGAATTAAAGTTGTTTTCGATTGGACTTCCGAATGCGAAGGAGCCTTTGTTCTCCTTAAAAAATTATTAACTTCGTCACCGATATTAGCTTATCCCATCACCGATTCTCAATTCATCGTAGATTCTGACGCTTCTCTCTGTGGTATAGGTGGGGTTTTGTCTCAAATTCAGGATAACCAAGAGCGCGTTATTAGTTATTTCAGTCGGGTCTTGTCTAAACCAGAACACAATTATTGTGTTACCCGTAGGGAATTATTAGCGATGGTAAAATCTATTTGCCATTTCCATCATTATCTTTATGGAAGGAAATTTTTGATTCGAACAGACAATGCTTCCTTAACTTGGCTTCTTTCGTTCAAATCACCTGAAGGCCAAGTAGCTCGATGGTTGGAGAGGTTAGGTCAATATGACTTCGAAATTAAACACCGTCCCGGAGTTCTGCATGGTAATGCTGATGCACTTTCTCGTCGTCCGTGCGGGGACGATTGCAAACAGTGCTCTCGTTTAAATAAACAGCTAGATCCCTCGCTTAACGTTCGTCAAATTACTCTCGTTGAAAATAAAGAAGACTGGATCATCGCCCAGGGGAAAGATTCAGATCTCCTCCTAGTTCGGAATTGGAAATCCACAGGAGTCAGGCCTCAGTTGGAAGAAATATCTTCTATGAGTCAGTCTCTGGACTTTAAAAAGAGAGCTTGTGTCCAAATACATCTATTTTCTTTGTAAAATATTCCTTGTTCGTGAGACTTCTTTGGCTCAGCGTTCGCTTAAATCGCACAGAGAACTCTTTGATTCTCTTAGTCCTTTCTTAATTTCCCCCCGTTGTTACATTTCACCATGAAGGGTGAAATCACCCGTTGTAACAATATCATACATGAATATAATTGAATATAAATGGAGGTAATTGAGTTAAATAATTTAATAAAACAAGGAAATAATTGATGTGGATGAATTATTTTTCTTAACGAATAATATTTATATTTTAATTAATATGTGAGCAAATGATTAAAAAATACATAGGATTTTTTAAATAATTATATTTATTTTTAATGAATTTAATTATTGTAAAAAAATTTTTTTATTTTCTAATTTCTCTTTTTTTAAAAGTAAATTCGGAATTATGATATATATATATATATATATATATATATATATATATATGTATATTATTCTATATGTGTATATGTATATATATGTATATATATTATACATCAATATAATTGAATAAAAATGGGGGTGATCAAGACAAATAATTTAATGAAGAAAGGAAATAGTGGATTGAAATAAATTATTCTTCCTAATGTATAATATTTTTATTTCAATTCATATGTGAGCAAATGATTAAAAAATATGCAGGATCTGTTTAATAATCATATTTATTCTTGATGAATTTAATTATTTTGAAAAAAATTTTTTTTTTTCAAAATCTCTCCTTTTTTAAAAGTAAATTCAAAATTATAATATATAATTATATATATATATGTATTTTATTATATATATATATATATATATATATATATATATATATTTATATTTATATATATATATATGTATATTATACAATAATACAATTGAATATGAATGGAGGTAATAAAGTTAAATAATTTGATAAAATAAGGAAATAATTGATTCGAATAAATTATTATTCTCACTGAATAATATTTATGTTCAAATTGATATAGGAGCAAATAATTGAAAAATACATATGATTTTCTAAATAATTATATTTATTTTCAATGAATTTAATTATCGTAAGAAAACTTTTTTTTTTCAAATTTCTCTTTTTTTAAAAGTTAATTGAAAATCAAAATATGTGTATACGTATATGTTCGAATATTATACATAAATATAATTTAATATATAAATACATTTGTTTATAAATATTATACATTATCATAATTGAATATAAATGGAGGTGATTAGGTCAAATAATTTAATGAAAAAAGGAAATAGTTGATTGAATAAATTATTTTTCTTCATGATTGATATTTTTATTTCAATTATTATTTGAGCAAATAATCAAAAAATATACAGGATCTTTTCAAGAATTATATTTATTTTCAATGAATTTAATTATTGTGAAAAAAATTTTTTTTTCAAAATTTCTCTTTTTTTAAAAGTAAATTCTAAATTATGATATATATATATACATATATGTATATTATTATATATGTATATATGTATATATAAAATATATATATATATTATACATTAATATAATTGAATATAAACGGAGGTAATTGGGTTGAATAATTTAATGAAACAAGGAAATAATTGATTTGAATAATTTATTTTTCCTAACGGATAATATTTATATTTGAATTAATATGTGAGCGAATGATTGAAAAATACACCGGATTTTTTAAATAATTATGTTTATTTTTGATGAATTTAATTATTTGAGGAAAATTTTTTTTTTTCTGATTTCTCTTTTTTTAAAATAAATTCAAAATTATTATATATATATATATGTATATATGTATATATATGTATATATATGTATATATATGTATATTATACATTGATATGATTGAATATAAATGGAGGTAATTGAGTCAAATAATTTGATAAAATAAGGAAATAATTGATTCGAATGAATTATTTTTCATACCGAATAATCTTTATATTTTAATTAATATGTGAGCAAATAACTAAAAAATACATATGATTTTTTGAATAATTATATTTATTTTTAATGAATTCAATTATTGTAAGAACATTTTGTTTTTCTAATTTCTCTTTTTTCAAGAGGAAATTCAAAATTATAATATGTGTCTATATATGTATATTATTATATATATATATGTGTATATATATGTATATAATACAATAATACGATTGAATATGAATGGAGGTAATCAAGTCAAATAATTTGATAAAATAAGGAAATAATTGATTTGAATGAATGATTTTTCTTACCGAATAATATTTATATTTTAATTAATATGTGAGCAAATGATTAAAAAATGTACAGGATCTTTTCAAGAATTATATTTATTTTTAATGAAATCAATTATTGTAAAAACAATTTTTTTTAAAAATTTCTCTCCTTGTAAAAGTAAATTCCAAATTATAATATACATATATGAATATATATATACATATATATATATATATATATATATAAATATATATATATACATATATAGATATATATATATATACATGTATATATGAATATATATATGTATATCATAATTTTCAATTTACTTTTAAAAAATGGGAACTTAAAAAAAAAAAAATTTTTCCGCGATATTTCAATTTTTTAAAATTATGTATAATCATCAGAAAAATCCTAAATA